>NW_027184807.1:0-203206 GCF_040668555.2 Bombus flavifrons | reverse complement strand
AACCGTGGGATGCGAGCGTATTAGCTTCAATTAATCATAAGATAGATACCTATGTTATGTACATTGTAAGCTCATTCTGTACAAAGACACTTATCTATCTTGGAACGACAAATAAAGATCTCGTCTCTCTTGATCCCTCGCTTACCATACTGGAAAAATTGTTCCCACGATATATCGGTTCGCGATCACTCAGTTCTTTCAAACTGTCGCGTGGCGTACTCGCTCGCGTGTATTTCGGGTGCGTGCGGGTCAATGTGCTCTAGACAACTCTTCGGATTCGTAAGTCGCCCAAGGACAGCTCTGTCTTGGTGACTGCTCAACGTTTGCATCGGATCACGGGAGTTGTCGTCGTGCCGGTGATGCTTGCTAATCTGTTGGGGATTCAGTCGTGGATCTGCAGTCCTGTCCGATTGGTACTTCGGTACTCGGTCAGGGACCAGCAATTTCACGTCCTCCGTAATCCTGTTCGGGCCCCCGCGGGAGTGGACCCCACTGTTCAGTTGAGGTATTGCCTTCGTAATCCTGTTCAGCGGTCCCTCCCCGTGAGTGGACCCCACTGTTCAGTTGGGGCCTCGTGCCTTGGTAATCCTGTTCAGCGGTCCCTCCCTGTGAGTGGACCCCACTGTTCAGTTGGGGCCTCTTGCCTTCGTAATCCTGTTCAGCGGTCCCTCCCCGGGTTCCACTTGTTCAGTTGGAGTGTGTCAAGTTGCTGGCCTATGTGCTGGATCCACGGCTGAATTACTAGTGGATCACTGGCATCATCTGTCGGCGCCATCGACCGCGACTCGTGTAAGTTTCGAACGGCGAAACAGGAATCGAGTTACGGCCAATTCTTGGGCTTTCCGTTGAACCTCGGGGTTATCTCGTGTACGGGGGTACGTCGCGTAGGTTTGTTAGTTCTTTCGAGAGATCGCGATCTCGTCCGTTTCGGGACAGTGTCAGTAGCTTCATCTTCTTCTTTTCGCTCCAAGTTAGATAAATGTGTCTTTGATACCGAATGTTGCCAGTAGGGGATGCGAATTATTGTTTATTTGCACTGATCGATGTAATCGTTGTGTGGGAGATAGATGATGCGTTACGTATGCCTTGTTCTACGTTTGTAAAGATTCATGTTAGCGCTGCGTTGGAGATATGTGTTTCGCAGTTAGACTACGAAACAACTATTTCTTTACGCAGGCCCATGGTCAAGTAGTGTCAAAACTGGACATTCTGCCAATAGGTTGAATGTCGAGATCGATGTGTAGTGTTAAATAACCCATGGGCGGGTCTCGTGCGTAGTCACCTCCTCGTGGTGAGACCTGGTAATTGGCATCGTTTTCCAAAAATTAATCAGTCGATTAATCTTTGGAAAACGATACCAAGCCAAGAACTACGCAACAGTCCAGTTTGGATCAACAAAAGCCCCTAAGAATCATTTTGGATGATCTACACTGGACTGCACTATTAATTTATAACATTTAAGCCATTAATTTACAATATTTACGTCATGAATTTACAACAATAAGTCACAAATTCATAACATTTAAGCTATTAATTTATAACATTTAAGCAAATAATTAACAACGATTAAACTATTAATTTATAACAATTGAAACAATAATTGGCACATTTAAAACATTAATTTATAAGAATCAAACCATTCCTCGAGGAATCAGTAAGTCTCGCGCTAATAGCCCAATACATCGATAGATTTAACGAAGAAATACGTAACCGCGATTACAACCAATTAGATCATATTATTTGCTACATAATTAATAACTGTATCACGTACAGCGATGCAGGCGGTATTGAAGAAATAAAGCCATTTTATGTTACAACTATAACGAGTAAATTTAATCGTTTAACTTGTGAAGAATTAAAAAGGTACCTGACTTCTAAATAAGCATTAAATAAGAATCTTAAATATCGCAAACAGTGATGTAGGTGTTACTCAAGAAAAAAGAACGTTTTATTTTTTAATTAGCACGAGTAAATGAACGAATATCGATAATATAATATAACGCTTAATATGAATTTTATCTGTCTGATTATTTAATAGCTTAACTTATTTCACAGTAACGTCATCGACTGCACTTAGGCTCTTTTCCCCTTTTTGTCCAAACTAATCGATAGTCGAAAACTAGTATCATGTAGGTGTGAATATAGTCTTAGTTTGTAGAAACTATTAAAATGATAAAAATGGATATCGTATTAAATCGTAAAAGATGCCAATTTACGATAAAAATTAAGAAATCGTTCAATTTGATTTTGTTACAATGGAAAAACCGTCTCCTGCTATGTCAAAAAATCGTTACCGTTTGATTAACAAACCGACGCCTTGTTATGTTATATAAGGAACACGGAGGTCGCGCGCGAGCTCTTTTGTGCCTGAAATTCCGGAGAGTGAACATCGAAGAAGAAATCGAAGAAGAACATAAATATCAGGTAAGTAAGAAAAAATATCAAACAACAACATTGTAACTAGTAATTTATAACGTCTAAACCATTAATTTACAACACTTAAGCTATTAATTTATAACATTCAAGCCATTAATTTATAACATTTAAGGAATTAATTTATAACGTCTAAACTATTAATTTATAACATTTATGCTATTAATTTATAACATTTAAGCCATTAATTTCTAACTTTTGAACTGTTATTTTATACATTTAGCCATTAATTTATAACATTTAAACTATTAATTTATATCATCTAAGCGATTAAATTATAACATTCAAGCTATTAATTTATAACATTTAAACTGTTAATTTATAACATTTAAACCATTAATTTACAGCATTTAATGTGTTATTTTATACATTTAAGCCATTAATTTATAACATTTAAGCTATTAATTTATAACATTTAAGCCATTAATTTCTAACTTTTGAACTGTTATTTTATACATTTCGCCAATAATTTATAACATTTAAACTATTAATTTATATCATCTAAGCCATTAAATTATAACATTTAAGCAATTAATTGACAACATCTGAGCCACTAATTTACAACATTTAAACTGTTGTTTTATACATTTAAGCTATTATTTTATAACATTTAAGCTATTAATTAACAACATCTAAGCCATTAATTTACAACATTTAAGGTGTTATTTTATACATTTAAGCTATTAATTTATAACATTTAAGCTATTAATTTATAACATTTAAGCCATTAATTTCTAACTTTTGAACTGTTATTTTATACATTTAGCCATTAATTTATAACATTTAAACTATTAATTTATATCATCTAAGCCATTCAATTATAACATTTAAGCTATTAATTTACAACATCTAAGCCACTAATTTAAAATATTTAAACTATTAATTTATATCATCTAAGCCATTAATTTATAATATTTAAGCCATTAATCTAAAACAATTCCTCCATTAATTCTTAACAACTGTACCAATAATTTATAACCATATTCTCCCATTAATTCAAAGTAATTGTGCTCTTAATTTATAACAGTTGTACCATTAATCGGAAGCAACTCTACATTCATTGATTTAAATCAGTACCATCAATGTGAGTGAATTAATGATTTATATTGTATTATTTTATTAACGAAATCTTTCAGGTCCCTGGATTGCTATTTTATTTCTATATAGCATTATTTTCTAATTTTAAATACAGTACTTAATTTCCCATTTCACTATTTTGTATAAAAGCAGTGGTAACGCAGAGTGTAATTTTAAGATGTAATTTTCCATGTCTGCTAAAAACCAAGGAAACAACACCATATTCATGGAATCAAGGAAGCAAGTGTAGTTTAACCGAAGGCAACGACATCTTATCTGTAGCTGCACGTGAGTCATAGGACATTTCAAATAGTGTTGTTGTTTTGCCTCGGAGTACCAAAACCGTTAGATTACAAGTAATTTAAAAACAAATAAACTCCGGACAAAACAATGCCGCCGCTACAATGTCGCTTTATTATAAATAATTTTACATCTCTGCTTCCAATGCGTAAAAACTCATATGTAAATGGGACCCGAGCGTAGTTACCTCCTCGTGGTGGGTCCCGGTAATTGGTATCGTTTTCCAAATAATAATACACCAAGTACTATTTCGAATATTAGTATTATTATTCGAAAACGATATCAAGCTAAAAACTACTTGAATATAGTCTGGTCTTGATCACCCAAAATAGTTTTGGTGATCTAAACTGGACTAATACCCCACCGCGGGGGCAACGTGGGACATCGTGGGACATCGCAGGACACCGTGGGATGCGAGCGTATTAGCTTTAATTAATCATAAGATAGATACCTATGTTATGTTCATTGTAAGCTCATTCTGTACAAAGATACTTATCTATCTTGGAACGACAAATAAAGATCTCGTCTCTCGTGATCCCCTCGCTTACCATACTGGAAAAATTGTTCCCACGATATATCGGTTCGCGATCACTCAGTTCTTTCAAACTGTCGCGTGGCGTACTCGCTCGCGTGTATTTCGGGTGCGTGCGGGTCAATGTGCTCTAGACAACTCTTCGGATTCGTAAGTCGCCCAAGGACAGCTCTGTCTTGGTGACTGCTCAACGTTTGCATCGGATCACGGGAGTTGTCGTCGTGCCGGTGATGCTTGCTAATCTGTTGGGGATTCAGTCGTGGATCTGCAGTCCTGTCCGATTGGTACTTCGGTACTCGGTCAGGGACCAGCAATTTCACGTCCTCCGTAATCCTGTTCGGCCCCGCGGGAGTGGACCCCACTGTTCAGTTGAGGTATTGCCTTCGTAATCCTGTTCAGCGGTCCCTCCCCGGGTTCCACTTGTTCAGTTGGAGTGTGTCAAGTTGCTGGCCTATGTGCTGGATCCACGGCTGAATTACTAGTGGATCACTGGCATCATCTGTCGGCGCCATCGACCGCGACTCGTGTAAGTTTCGAACGGCGAAACAGGAATCGAGTTACGGCCAATTCTTGGGCTTTCCGTTGAACCTCGGGGTTATCTCGTGTACGGGGGTACGTCGCGTAGGTTTGTTAGTTCTTTCGAGAGATCGCGATCTCGTCCGTTTCGGGACAGTGTCAGTAGCTTCATCTTCTTCTTTTCGCTCCAAGTTAGATAAATGTGTCTTTGATACCGAATGTTGCCAGTAGGGATGCGAATTTTTGTTTATTTGTACTGATCGATGTAATCGTTGTGTGGGAGATAGATGATGCGTTACGTATGCCTTGTTCTACGTTTGTAAAGATTCATGTTAGCGCTGCGTTGGAGATATGTGTTTCGCAGTTAGACTACGAAACAACTATTTCTTTACGCAGGCCCATGGTCAAGTAGTGTCAAAACTGGACATTCTGCCAATAGGTTGAATGTCGAGATCGATGTGTAGTGTTAAATAACCCATGGGCGGGTCTCGTGCGTAGTCACCTCCTCGTGGTGAGACCTGGTAATTGGCATCGTTTTCCAAAAATTAATCAGTCGATTAATCTCTGGAAAACGATACCAAGCCAAGAACTACGCAACAGTCCAGTTTGGATCAACAAAAGCCCTAAGATCATTTTGGATGATCTACACTGGACTGCACTATTAATTTATAACATTTAAGCCATTAATTTACAATATTTACGTCATGAATTTACAACAATAAGTCACAAATTCATAACATTTAAGCTATTAATTTTTACATTTATACCATTAATTCCTAACACTCAAACTATTAATTTATAACACTTAAGCTATTAATTTATAACATTTAAGCAAATAATTAACAACGATTAAACTATTAATTTATAACAATTGAAACAATAATTGGCACGTTTAAAACATTAATTTATAGGAATCAAACCATTCCTCGAGGAATCAGTAAGTCTCGCGCTAATAGCCCAATACATCGATAGATTTAACGAAGAAATACGTAACCGCGATTACAACCAATTAGATCATATTATTTGCTACATAATTAATAACTGTATCACGTACAGCGATGCAGGCGGTATTGAAGAAATAAAGCCATTTTATGTTACAACTATAACGAGTAAATTTAATCGTTTAACTCGTGAAGAATTAAAAAGGTACCTGACTTCTAAATAAGCATTAAATAAGAATCTTAAATATCGCAAACAGTGATGTAGGTGTTACTCAAGAAAAAAGAACGTTTTATTTTTTAATTAGCACGAGTAAATGAAGGAATATCGATAATATAATATAACGCTTAATATGAATTTTATCTGTCTGATTATTTAATAGCTTAACTTATTTCACAGTAACGTCATCGACTGCACTTAGGCTCTTTTCCCTTTTTGTCCAAACTAATCGATAGTCGAAAACTAGTATCATGTAGGTGTGAATATAGTCTTAGTTTGTAGAAACTATTAAAATGATAAAAATGGATATCGTATTAAATCGTAAAAGATGCCAATTTACGATAAAAATTAAGAAATCGTTCAATTTGATTTTGTTACAATGGAAAAACCGTCTCCTGCTATGTCAAAAAATCGTTACCGTTTGATTAACAAACCGACGCCTTGTTATGTTATATAAGGAACACGGAGGTCGCGCGCGAGCTCTTTTGTGCCTGAAATTCCGGAGAGTGAACATCGAAGAAGAACATAAATATCAGGTAAGTAAGAAAAAATATCAAACAACAACATTGTAACTAGTAATTTATAACGTCTAAACCATTAATTTACAACACTTAAGCTATTAATTTATAACATTCAAGCCATTAATTTATAACATTTAAGGAATTAATTTATAACGTCTAAACTATTAATTTATAACATTTATGCTATTAATTTATAACATTTAAGCCATTAATTTCTAACTTTTGAACTGTTATTTTATACATTTAGCCATTAATTTATAATATTTAAACTATTAATTTATATCATCTAAGCCATTAAATTATAACATTCAAGCTATTAATTTATAACATTTAAACTGTTAATTTATAACATTTAAACCATTAATTTACAGCATTTAATGTGTTATTTTATACATTTAAGCCATTAATTTATAACATTTAAGCTATTAATTTATAACATTTAAGCCATTAATTTCTAACTTTTGAACTGCTATTTTATACATTTTGCCAATAATTTATAACATTTAAACTATTAATTTATATCATCTAAGCCATTAAATTATAACATTTAAGCTATTAATTTACAACATCTAAGCCACTAATTTACAATATTTAAACTATTAATTTATATCATCTAAGCCATTAATTTATAATATTTAAGCCATTAATCTAAAACAATTCCTCCATTAATTCTTAACAACTATACCAATAATTTATAACCATATTCTCCCATTAATTCAAAGTAATTGTGCTCTTAATTTATAACAGTTGTACCATTAATCGGAAGCAACTCTACATTCATTGATTTAAATCAGTACCATCAATGTGAGTGAATTAATGATTTATATTGTATTATTTTATTAACGAAATCTTTCAGGTCCCTGGATTGCTATTTTATTTCTATATAGCATTATTTTTTAATTTTAAATACAGTACTTAATTTCTCATTTCACTATTTTGTATAAAAGCAGTGGTAACGCAGAGTGTAATTTTAAGATGTAATTTTCCATGTCTGCTAAAAACCAAGGAAACAAGACCATATTCATGGAATCAAGGAAGCAAGTGTAGTTTAACCGAAGGCAACGACATCTTATCTGTAGCTGCACATGAGTCATAGGACATTTCAAATAGTGTTGTTGTTTTGCCTCGGAGTACCAAAACCGTTAGATTACAAGTAATTTAAAAACAAATAAACTCCGGACAAAACAATGCCGCCGCTACAATGTCGCTTTATTATAAAATAATTTTACATCTCTGCTTCCAATGCGTAAAAACTCATATGTAAATGGGACCCGAGCGTAGTTACCTCCTCGTGGTGGGTCCCGGTAATTGGTATCGTTTTCCAAATAATAATACACCAAGTACTATTTCGAATATTAGTATTATAATTCGAAAACGATATCAAGCTAAAAACTACTTGAATATAGTCTGGTCTTGATCACCCAAAATAGTTTTGGTGATCTAAACTGGACTAATACCCCCCCGCGGGGGCAACGTGGGACATCGTGGGACATCGCAGGACACCGTGGGATGCGAGCGTATAAGCTTTAATTTATCATAAGGTAGATACCTATGTTATGTACATTGTAAGCTCATTCTGTACAAAGATACTTATCTATCTTGGAACGACAAATAAATATCTCGTCTCTCTTGATCCCCTCGCTTACCATACTGGAAAAATTGTTCCCACGATATATCGGTTCGCGATCAGTCAGTTCTTTCAAACTGTCGCGTGGCGTACTCGCTCGCGTGTATTTCGGGTGCGTGCGGGTCAATGTGCCCTAGACAACACTTCGGATTCGTAAGTCGCCCAAGGACAGCTCTGTCTTTGTGACTGCTCAACGTTTGCATCGGATCACGGGAGTTGTCGTCGTGCCGGTGATGCTTGCTAATCTGTTGGGGATTCAGTCGTGGATCTGCAGTTCTGTCCGATTGGTACTTGGGTACTCGATCAGAGACCACAAATTTCACGTCCTCCGTAATCCTGTTCGGCCCCGCTGGAGTGGACCCCACTGTTCAGTTGAGGTATTGCCTTCGTAATCCTGTTCAGCGGTCCCGCCCCGTGAGTGGACCCCACTGTTCAGTGGGGGCCTCTTGTCTTCGTAATCCTGTTCAGCGGTCCCTCCCCGGGTTCCACTTGTTCAGTTGGAGTGTGTCAAGTTGCTGGCCTATGTGCTAGATCCACGGCTGAATTACTAGTGGATCACTGGCATCATCTGTCGGCGCCATCGACCGCGACTCGTGTAAGTTTCGAACGGCGAAACAGGAATCGAGTTGCGGCCAATTCTTGGGCTTTCCGTTGAACCTCGGGGTTATCTCGTGTACGGGGGTACGTCGCGTAGGTTTGTTAGTTCTTTCGAGAGATCGCGATCTCGTCTGTTTCGGGACAGTGTCAGTAGCTTCATCTTCTTCTTTTCGTTCCAAGTTAGATAAATGTGTATTTGATACCGAATGTTGCCAGTAGGGATGCGAATTATTGTATATTTGTACTGATCGATGTAATCGTTGTGTGGGAGATAGATGATGCGTTACGTATGCCTTGTTCTACGTTAGTAAAGATTCATGTTCGCGCTGCGTTGGAGATATGTGTTTCGCAGTTAGACTACGAAACAACTATTTCTTTACGCAGGCCCATGGTCAAGTAGTGTCAAAACTGGACATTCTGTCAATAGGTTGAATGTCGAGATCGATGTGTAGTGTTAAATAACCCATGGGCGGGTCTCGTGCGTAGTCACCTCCTCGTGGTGAGACCTGGTAATTGGCATCGTTTTCCAAAAATTAATCAGTCGATTAATCTTTGGAAAACGATACCAAGCCAAGAACTACGCAACAGTCCAGTTTGGATCACCAAAAGCCCCTAAGATCATTTTGGATGGTCTACACTGGACTGCACTATTAATTTATAACATTTAAGCCATTAATTTACAATATTTACGTCATGAATTTACAACAATAAGTCACAAAGTCATAACATTTAAGCTATTAATTTATAACATTTAAGCAAATAATTAACGACGATTAAACTATTAATTTATAACAATTGAAACATTAATTGGCACATTTAAAACATTAATTTATAAGAATCAAACCATTCCTCGAGGAATCAGTAAGTCTCGCGCTAATAGCCCAATACATCGATAGATTTAACGAAGAAATACGTAACCGCGATTACAGCCAATTAGATCATATTATTTGCTACATAATTAATAACTGTATCACGTACAGCGATGCAGGCGGTATTGAAGAAATAAAGCCATTTAATGTTACAACTATAACGAGTAAATTTAATCGTTTAACTTGTGAAGAATTAAAAAGGTACCTGACTTCTAAATAAGCATTAAATAAGAATCTTAAATAACGCAAACAGTGATGTAGGTGTTACTCAAGAAAAAAGAACGTTTTATTTTTTAATTAGCACGAGTAAATGAACGAATATCGATAATATAATATAACGCTTAATATGAATTTTATCTGCCTGATTATTTAATAGCTTAACTTATTTCACAGTAACGTCATCGACTGCCCTTAGGCTCTTTTCCCTTTTTGTCCAAACTAATCGATAGTCGAAAACTAGTATCATGTAGGTGTGAATTTAGTCTTAGTTTGTAGAAACTATTAAAATGATAAAAATGGATATCGTATTAAATCGTAAAAGATGCCAATTTACGATAAAAATTAAGAAATCGTTCAATTTGATTTTGTTACAATGGAAAAACCGTCTCCTGCTATGTCAAAAAATCGTTACCGTTTGATTAACAAACCGACGCCTTGTTAAGTTATATAAGGAACACGGAAGTCGCGCGCGAGCTCTTTTGTGCCTGAAATTCCGGAGAGTGAACATCGAAGAAGAACATAAATATCAGGTAAGTAAGAAAAAATATCAAACAACAACATTGTAACTAGTAATTTATAACGTCTAAACCATTAATTTACAACACTTAAGCTATTCATTTATAACATTCAAGCCATTAATTTATAACATTTAAGGAATTAATTTATAACGTCTAAACTATTAATTTATAACATTTATGCTATTAATTTATAACATTTAAGCCATTAATTTCTAACTTTTGAACTGTTATTTTATACATTTAGCCATTAATTTATAACATTTACAATTTTAATTTATATCATCTAAGCCATTAAATTATAACATTCAAGCTATTAATTTATAACATTTAAACTGTTAATTTATAACATTTAAACCATTAATTTACAGCATTTAAAGTGTTATTTTATACATTTAAGCCATTAATTTATAACATTTAAGCAATTAATTTATAACATTTAAACTATTAATTTCTAACATTTAAGCCATTAATTTCTAACATTTAAGCAATTAATTGACAACATCTGAGCCACTAATTTACAACGTTTAAACTGTTGTTTTATACATTTAAGCTATTATTTTATAACATTTAAGCTATTAATTAACAACATCTAAGCCATTAATTTACAACATTTAAAGTGTTATTTTATACATTTAAGCTCTTAATTTATAACATTTAAGCTATTAATTTATAACATTTAAGCCATTAATTTCTAACTTTTGAACTGTTACTTTATACATTTAGCCATTAATTTATAACATTTAAACTATTAATTTATATCATCTAAGCCATTAAATTATAACATTTAAGCTATTAATTTACAACATCTAGGCCACTAATTTACAATATTTAAACTATTAATTTATATCATCTAAGCCATTAATTTATAATATTTAAGCCATTAATCTAAAACAATTCCTCCATTAATTCTTAACAACTATACCAATAATTTATAACCATATTCTCCATTAATTCAAAGTAATTGTGCTCTTAATTTATAACAGTTGTACCATTAATCGGAAGCAACTCTACATTCATTGATTTAAATCAGTACCATCAATGTGAGTGAATTAATGATTTATATTGTATTATTTTATTAACGAAATCTTTCAGGTCCCTGGATTGCTATTTTATTTCTATATAGCATTATTTTCTAATTTTAAATACAGTACTTAATTTCCCATTTCACTATTTTGTATAAAAGCAGTGGTAACGCAGAGTGTAATTTTAAGATGTAATTTTCCATGTCTGCTAAAAACCAAGGAAACAACACCATATTCATGGAATCAAGGAAGCAAGTGTAGTTTAACCGAAGGCAACGACATCTTATCTGTAGCTGCACGTGAGTCATAGGACATTTCAAATAGTGTTGTTGTTTTGCCTCGGAGTACCAAAACCGTTAGATTACAAGTAATTTAAAAACAAATAAACTCCGGACAAAACAATGCCGCCGCTACAATGTCGCTTTATTATAAAATAATTTTACATCTCTGCTTCCAATGCGTAAAAACTCATATGTAAATGGGACCCGAGCGTAGTTACCTCCTCGTGGTGGGTCCCGGTAATTGGTATCGTTTTCCAAATAATAATACACCAAGTACTATTTCGAATATTAGTATTATTATTCGAAAACGATATCAAGCTAAAAACTACTTGAATATAGTCTGGTCTTGATCACCCAAAATAGTTTTGGTGATCTAAACTGGACTAATACCCCCCCGCGGGGGCAACGTGGGACATCGTGGGACATCGCAGGACACCGTGGGATGCGAGCGTATTAGCTTTAATTAATCATAAGATAGATACCTATGTTATGTACATTGTAAGCTCATTCTGTACAAAGATACTTATCTATCTTGGAACGACAAATAAAGGTCTCGTCTCTCTTGATCCCCTCGCTTACCATACTGGAAAAATTGTTCCCACGATATATCGGTTCGCGATCACTCAGTTCTTTCAAACTGTCGCGTGGCGTACTCGCTCGCGTGTATTTCGGGTGCGTGCGGGTCAATGTGCTCTAGACAACTCTTCGGATTCGTAAGTCGCCCAAGGACAGCTCTGTCTTGGTGACTGCTCAACGTTTGCATCGGATCACGGGAGTTGTCGTCGTGCCGGTGATGCTTGCTAATCTGTTGGGGATTCAGTCGTGGATCTGCAGTCCTGTCCGATTGGTACTTCGGTACTCGGTCAGGGACCAGCAATTTCACGTCCTCCGTAATCCTGTTCGGCCCCGCGGGAGTGGACCCCACTGTTCAGTTGAGGTATTGCCTTCGTAATCCTGTTCAGCGGTCCCTCCCCGTGAGTGGACCCCACTGTTCAGTTGGGGCCTCGTGCCTTGGTAATCCTGTTCAGCGGTCCCTCCCTGTGAGTGGACCCCACTGTTCAGTTGGGGCCACTTGCCTTCGTAATCCTGTTCAGCGGTCTCTCCCCGGGTTCCACTTGTTCAGTTGGAGTGTGTCAAGTTGCTGGCCTATGTGCTGGATCCACGGCTGAATTACTAGTGGATCACTGGCATCATCTGTCGGCGCCATCGACAGCGACTCGTGTAAGTTTCGAACGGCGAAACAGGAATCGAGTTACGGCCAATTCTTGGGCTTTCCGTTGAACCTCGGGGTTATCTCGTGTACGGGGGTACGTCGCGTAGGTTTGTTAGTTCTTTCGAGAGATCGCGATCTCGTCCGTTTCGGGACAGTGTCAGTAGCTTCATCTTCTTCTTTTCGCTCCAAGTTAGATAAATGTGTCTTTGATACCGAATGTTGCCAGTAGGGATGCGAATTATTGTTTATTTGTACTGATCCATGTAATCGTTGTGTGGGAGATAGATGATGCGTTACGTATGCCTTGTTCTACGTTTGTAAAGATTCATGTTAGCGCTGCGTTGGAGATATGTGTTTCGCAGTTAGACTACGAAACAACTATTTCTTTACGCAGGCCCATGGTCAAGTAGTGTCAAAACTGGACATTCTGCCGATAGGTTGAATGTCGAGATCGATGTGTAGTGTTAAATAACCCATGGGCGGGTCTCGTGCGTAGTCACCTCCTCGTGGTGAGACCTGGTAATTGGCATCGTTTTCCAAAAATTAATCAGTCGATTAATCTTTGGAAAACGATACCAAGCCAAGAACTACGCAACAGTCCAGTTTGGATCAACAAAAGCCCCTAAGATCATTTTGTATGATCTACACTGGACTGCACTATTAATTTATAACATTTAAGCCATTAATTTACAATATTTACGTCATGAATTTACAACAATAAGTCAAAAATTCATAACATTTAAGCTATTAATTTTTACATTTATACCATTAATTCCTAACACTCAAACTATTAATTTATAACACTTAAGCTATTAATTTATAACATTTAAGCAAATAATTAACAACGATTAAACTATTAATTTATAACAATTGAAACAATAATTGGCACATTTAAAACATTAATTTATAAGAATCAAACCATTCCTCGAGGAATCAGTAAGTCTCGCGCTAATAGCTCAATACATCGATAGATTTAACGAAGTAATACGTAACCGCGATTACAACCAATTAGATCATATTATTTGCTACATAATTAATAACTGTATCACGTACAGCGATGCAGGCGGTATTGAAGAAATAAAGCCATTCTATGTTACAACTATAACGAGTAAATTTAATCGTTTAACTTGTGAAGAATTAAAAAGGTACCTGACTTCTAAATAAGCATTAAATAAGAATCTTAAATATCGCAAACAGTGATGTAGGTGTTACTCAAGAAAAAAGAACGTTTTATTTTTTAATTAGCACGAGTAAATGAACGAATATCGATAATATAATATAACGCTTAATATGAATTTTATCTGTCTGATTATTTAATAGCTTAACTTATTTCACAGTAACGTCATCGACTGCACTTAGGCTCTTTTCCCTTTTTGTCCGAACTAATCGATAGTCGAAAACTAGTATCATGTAGGTGTGAATATAGTCTTAGTTTGTAGAAACTATTAAAATGATAAAAATGGATATCGTATTAAATCGTAAAAGATGCCAATTTACGATAAAAATTAAGAAATCGTTCAATTTGATTTTGTTACAATGGGAAAACCGTCTCCTGCTATGTCAAAAAATCGTTAGCGTTTGATTAACAAACCGACGCCTTGTTATGTTATATAAGGAACACGGAGGTCGCGCGCGAGCTCTTTTGTGCCTGAAATTCCGGAGAGTGAACATCGAAGAAGAACATAAATATCAGGTAAGTAAGAAAAAATATCAAACAACAACATTGTAACTTGTAATTTATAACGTCTAAACCATTAATTTACAACACTTAAGCTATTAATTTATAACATTCAAGTCATTAATTTATAACATTTAAGGAATTAATTTATAACGTCCAAACTATTAATTTATAACATTTATGCTATTAATTTATAACATTTAAGCCATTAATTTCTAACTTTTGAACTGTTATTTTATACATTTAGCCATTAATTTATAACATTTAAACTATTAATTTATATCATCTAAGCCATTAAATTATAACATTCAAGCTATTAATTTATAACATTTAAACTGTTAATTTATAACATTTAAACCATTAATTTACAGCATTTAAAGTGTTATTTTATACATTTAAGCCATTAATTTATAACATTTAAGCAATTAATTTATAACATTTAAACTATTAATTTCTAATAATTAATCTGTTATTTTATTCATGTAGCCATTAATTTATAACATTTAAACTATTAATTTATATCATCTAAGCCATTAAATTATAACATTTAAGCTATTAATTTACAACATCTAAGCCACTAATTTACAATATTTAAACTATTAATTTATATCATCTA
The DNA here is from genome assembly GCF_040668555.2 of Bombus flavifrons. NCBI lineage: Eukaryota > Metazoa > Arthropoda > Insecta > Hymenoptera > Apidae > Bombus > Bombus flavifrons. The sequence continues at coordinate 188,029 of NW_027184807.1, read as the reverse complement.
AGCCATTAATTTATAATATTTAAGCCATTAATCTAAAACAATTCCTCCATTAATTCTTAACAACTATACCAATAATTTATAACCATATTCTCCCATTAATTCAAAGTAATTGTGCTCTTAATTTATAACAGTTGTACCATTAATCGGAAGCAACTCTACATTCATTGATTTAAATCAGTACCATCAATGTGAGTGAATTAATGATTTATATTGTATTATTTTATTAACGAAATCTTTCAGGTCCCTGGATTGCTATTTTATTTCTATATAGCATTATTTTTTAATTTTAAATACAGTACTTAATTTCTCATTTCACTATTTTGTATAAAAGCAGTGGTAACGCAGAGTGTAATTTTAAGATGTAATTTTCCATGTCTGCTAAAAACCAAGGAAACAACACCATATTCATGGAATCAAGGAAGCAAGTGTAGTTTAACCGAAGGCAACGACATCTTATCTGTAGCTGCACATGAGTCATAGGACATTTCAAATAGTGTTGTTGTTTTGCCTCGGAGTACCAAAACCGTTAGATTACAAGTATTTTAAAAACAAATAAACTCCGGACAAAACAATGCCGCCGCTACAATGTCGCTTTATTATAAAATAATTTTACATCTCTGCTTCCAATGCGTAAAAACTCATATGTAAATGGGACCCGAGCGTAGTTACCTCCTCGTGGTGGGTCCCGGTAATTGGTATCGTTTTCCAAATAATAATACACCAAGTACTATTTCGAATATTAGTATTATTATTCGAAAACGATATCAAGCTAAAAACTACTTGAATATAGTCTGGTCTTGATCACCCAAAATAGTTTTGGTGATCTAAACTGGACTAATACCCCCCCGCGGGGGCAACGTGGGACATCGTGGGACATCGCAGGACACCGTGGGATGCGAGCGTATTAGCTTTAATTAATCATAAGATAGATACCTATGTTATGTACATTGTAAGCTCACTCTGTACAAAGATACTTATCTATCTTGGAACGACAACTAAAGATCTCGTCTCTCTTGATCCCCTCGCTTACCATACTGGAAAAATTGTTCCCACGATATATCGGTTCGCGATCACTCAGTTCTTTCAAACTGTCGCGTGGCGTACTCTCTCTCGTGTATTTCGGGTGCGTGCGGGTCAATGTGCTCTAGACAACTCTTCGGATTCGTAAGTCGCCCAAGGACAGCTCTGTCTTGGTGACTGCTCAACGTTTGCATCGGATCACGGGAGTTGTCGTCGTGACGGTGATGCTTGCTAATCTGTTGCGGATTCAGTCGTGGATCTGCAGTCCTGTCAGATTGGTACTTCGGTACTCGGTCAGGGACCAGCAATTTCACGTCCTCCGTAATCCTGTTCGGCCCCGCGGGAGTGGACCCCACTGTTCAGTTGAGGTATTGCCTTCGTAATCCTGTTCAGCGGTCCCTCCCCGTGAGTGGACCCCACTGTTCAGTTGGGGCCTCGTGCCTTGGTTATCCTGTTCAGCGGTCCCTCCCTGTGAGTGGACCCCACTGTTCAGTTGGGGCCTCTTGCCTTCGTAATCCTGTTCAGCGGCCCCTCCCCGGGTTCCACTTGTTCACTTGGAGTGTGTCAAGTTGCTGGCCTATGTGCTGGATCCACGGCTAAATTACTAGTGGATCACTGGCATCATCTGTCGGCGCCATCGACCGCGACTCGTGTAAGTTTCGAACGGCGAAACAGGAATCGAGTTACGGCCAATTCTTGGGCTTTCCGTTGAACCTCGGGGTTATCTCGTGTACGGGGGTACGTCGCGTAGGTTTGTTAGTTCTTTCGAGAGATCGCGATCTCGTCCGTTTCGGGACAGTGTCAGTAGCTTCATCTTCTTCTTTTCGCTCCAAGTTAGATAAATGTGTCTTTGATACCGAATGTTGCCAGTAGGGATGCGAATTATTGTTTATTTGTACTGATCGATGTAATCGTTGTGTGGGAGATAGATGATGCGTTACGTATGCCTTGTTCTACGTTTGTAAAGATTCATGTTAGCGCTGCGTTGGAGATATGTGTTTCGCAGTTAGACTACGAAACAACTATTTCTTTACGCAGGCCCATGGTCAAGTAGTGTCAAAACTGGACATTCTGCCAATAGGTTGAATGTCGAGATCGATGTGTTGTGTTAAATAACCCATGGGCGGGTCTCGTGCGTAGTCACCTCCTCGTGGTGAGACCTGGTAATTGGCATCGTTTTCCAAAAATTAATCAGTCGATTAATCTTTGGAAAACGATACCAAGCCAAGAACTACGCAACTGTCCAGTTTGGATCAACAAAAGCCCCTAAGATCATTTTGGATGATCTACACTGGACTGCACTATTAACTTATAACATATAAGCCATTAATTTACAATATTTACGTCATGAATTTACAACAATAAGTCACAAATTCATAACATTTAAGCTATTAATTTTTACATTTATACCATTAATTCCTAACACTCAAACTATTAATTTATAACACTTAAGCTATTAATTGATAACATTTAAGCAAATAATTAACAACGATTAAACTATTAATTTATAACAATTCAAACATTAATTGGCACATTTAAAACATTAATTTATAAGAATCAAACCATTCCTCGAGGAATCAGTAAGTCTGGCGCTAATAGCCCAATACATCGATAGATTTAACGAAGAAATACGTAACCGCGATTACAACCAATTAGATCATATTATTTGCTACATAATTAATAACTGTATCACGTACAGCGATGCAGGCGGTATTGAAGAAATAAAGCCATTTTATGTTACAACTATAACGAGTAAATTTAATCGTTTAACTTGTGAAGAATTAAAAAGGTACCTGACTTCTAAATAAGCATTAAATAAGAATCTTAAATATCGCAAACAGTGATGTAGGTGTTACTCAAGAAAAAAGAACGTTTTATTTTTTAATTAGCACGAGTAAATGAACGAATATCGATAATATAATATAACGCTTAATATGAATTTTATCTGTCTGATTATTTAATAGCTTAACTTATTTCACAGTAACGTCATCGACTGCCCTTAGGCTCTTTTCCCTTTTTGTCCAAACTAATCCATAGTCGAAAACTAGTATCATGTAGGTGTGAATTTAGTCTTAGTTTGTAGAAACTATTAAAATGATAAAAATGGATATCGTATTAAATCGTAAAAGATGCCAATTTACGATAAAAATTAAGAAATCGTTCAATTTGATTTTGTTACAATGGAAAAACCGTCTCCTGCTATGTCAAAAAATCGTTACCGTTTGATTAACAAACCGACGCCTTGTTAAGTTATATAAGGAACACGGAAGTCGCGCGCGAGCTCTTTTGTGCCTGAAATTCCGGAGAGTGAACATCGAAGAAGAACATAAATATCAGGTAAGTAAGAAAAAATATCGAACAACAACATTGTAACTAGTAATTTATAACGTCTAAACCATTAATTTACAACACTTAAGCTATTAATTTATAACATTCAAGCCATTAATATATAACATTTAAGGAATTAATTTATAACGTCTAAACTATTAATTTATAACATTTATGCTATTAATTTATAACATTTAAGCCATTAATTTCTAACTTTTGAACTGTTATTTTATACATTTAGCCATTAATTTATAACATTTAAACTATTAATTTATATCATCTAAGCCATTAAATCATAACATTCAAGCTATTAATTTATAACATTTAAACAGTTAATTTATAACATTTAAACCATTAATTTACAGCATTTAAAGTGTTATTTTATACATTTAAGCCATTAATTTATAACATTTAAGCAATTAATTTCTAACATTCTAACTGTTAATTTTTAACATTTAAGCCATTAATTTCTAACATTTAAGCAATTAATTGACAACATCTGAGCCACTAATTTACAACATTTAAACTGTTCTTTTATACATTTAAGCTATTATTTTATAACATTTAAGCTATTAATTAACAACATCTAAGCCATTAATTTACAACATTTAAAGTGTTATTTTATACATTTAAGCTATTAATTTATAACATTCAAGCTATTAATTTATAACATTTAAGCCATTAATTTCTAACTTTTGAACTGTTATTTTATACATTTAGCCATTAATTTATAACATTTAAACTATTAATTTATATCATCTAAGCCATTAAATTATAACATTTGAGCTATTAATTTACAACATCTAAGCCACTAATTTACAATATTTATACTATTAATTTATATCATCTAAGCCATTAATTTATAATATTTAAGCCATTAATCTAAAACAATTCCTCCATTAATTCTTAACAACTATACCAATAATTTATAACCATATTCTCCCATTAATTCAAAGTAATTGTGCTCTTAATTTATAACAGTTGTACCATTAATCGGAAGCAACTCTACATTCATTGATTTAAATCAGTACCATCAATGTGAGTGAATTAATGATTTATATTGTATTATTTTATTAACGAAATCTTTCAGGTCCCTGGATTGCTATTTTATTTCTATATAGCATTATTTTTTAATTTTAAATACAGTACTTAATTTCTCATTTCACTATTTTGTATAAAAGCAGTGGTAACGCAGAGTGTAATTTTAAGATGTAATTTTCCATGTCTGCTAAAAACCAAGGAAACAACACCATATTCATGGAATCAAGGAAGCAAGTGTAGTTTAACCGAAGGCAACGACATCTTATCTGTAGCTGCACATGAGTCATAGGACATTTCAAATAGTGTTGTTTTTTTTGCCTCGGAGTACCAAAACCGTTAGATTACAAGTAATTTAAAAACAAATAAACTCCGGACAAAACAATGCCGCCGCTACAATGTCGCTTTATTATAAAATAATTTTACATCTCTGCTTCCAATGCGTAAAAACTCATATGTAAATGGGACCCGAGCGTAGTTACCTCCTCGTGGTGGGTCCCGGTAATTGGTATCGTTTTCCAAATAATAATACACCAAGTACTATTTCGAATATTAGTATTATTATTCGAAAACGATATCAAGCTAAAAACTACTTGAATATAGTCTGGTATTGATCACCCAAAATAGTTTTGGTGATCTAAACTGGACTAATACCCCCCCGCGGGGGCAACGTGGGACATCGTGGGACATCGCAGGACACCGTGGGATGCGAGCGTATTAGCTTTAATTAATCATAAGATAGATACCTATGTTATGTACATTGTAAGCTCATTCTGTACAAAGATACTTATCTATCTTGGAACGACAAATAAAGGTCTCGTCTCTCTTGATCCCCTCGCTTACCATACTGGAAAAATTGTTCCCACGATATATCGGTTCGCGATCACTCAGTTCTTTCAAACTGTCGCGTGGCGTACTCGCTCGCGTGTATTTCGGGTGCGTGCGGGTCAATGTGCTCTAGACAACTCTTCGGATTCGTAAGTCGCCCAAGGACAGCTCTGTCTTGGTGACTGCTCAACGTTTGCATCGGATCACGGGAGTTGTCGTCGTGCCGGTGATGCTTGCTAATCTGTTGGGGATTCAGTCGTGGATCTGCAGTCCTGTCCGATTGGTACTTCGGTACTCGGTCAGGGACCAGCAATTTCACGTCCTCCGTAATCCTGTTCGGCCCCGCGGGAGTGGACCCCACTGTTCAGTTGAGGTATTGCCTTCGTAATCCTGTTCAGCGGTCCCTCCCCGTGAGTGGACCCCACTGTTCAGTTGGGGCCTCGTGCCTTGGTAATCCTGTTCAGCGGTCCCTCCCTGTGAGTGGACCCCACTGTTCAGTTGGGGCCACTTGCCTTCGTAATCCTGTTCAGCGGTCTCTCCCCGGGTTCCACTTGTTCAGTTGGAGTGTGTCAAGTTGCTGGCCTATGTGCTGGATCCACGGCTGAATTACTAGTGGATCACTGGCATCATCTGTCGGCGCCATCGACAGCGACTCGTGTAAGTTTCGAACGGCGAAACAGGAATCGAGTTACGGCCAATTCTTGGGCTTTCCGTTAAACCTCGGGGTTATCTCGTGTACGGGGGTACGTCGCGTAGGTTTGTTAGTTCTTTCGAGAGATCGCGATCTCGTCCGTTTCGGGACAGTGTCAGTAGCTTCATCTTCTTCTTTTCGCTCCAAGTTAGATAAATGTGTCTTTGATACCGAATGTTGCCAGTAGGGATGCGAATTATTGTTTATTTGTACTGATCCATGTAATCGTTGTGTGGGAGATAGATGATGCGTTACGTATGCCTTGTTCTACGTTTGTAAAGATTCATGTTAGCGCTGCGTTGGAGATATGTGTTTCGCAGTTAGACTACGAAACAACTATTTCTTTACGCAGGCCCATGGTCAAGTAGTGTCAAAACTGGACATTCTGCCAATAGGTTGAATGTCGAGATCGATGTGTAGTGTTAAATAACCCATGGGCGGGTCTCGTGCGTAGTCACCTCCTCGTGGTGAGACCTGGTAATTGGCATCGTTTTCCAAAAATTAATCAGTCGATTAATCTTTGGAAAACGATACCAAGCCAAGAACTACGCAACAGTCCAGTTTGGATCAACAAAAGCCCCTAAGATCATTTTGGATGATCTACACTGGACTGCACTATTAATTTATAACATTTAAGCCATTAATTTACAATATTTACGTCATGAATTTACAACAATAAGTCACAAATTCATAACATTTAAGCTATTAATTTTTACATTTATACCATTTATTCCTAACACTCAAACTATTAATTTATAACACTTAAGCTATTAATTTATAACATTTAAGCAAATAATTAACAACGATTAAACTATTAATTTATAACAATTGAAACAATAATTGGCACATTTAAAACATTAATTTATAAGAATCAAACCATTCCTCGAGGAATCAGTAAGTCTCGCGCTAATAGCCCAATACATCGATAGATTTAACGAAGAAATACGTAACCGCGATTACAACCAATTAGATCATATTATTTGCTACATAATTAATAACTGTATCACGTACAGCGATGCAGGCGGTATTGAAGAAATAAAGCCATTTTATGTTACAACTATAACGAGTAAATTTAATCGTTTAACTTGTGAAGAATTAAAAAGGTACCTGACTTCTAAATAAGCATTAAATAAGAATCTTAAATATCGCAAACAGTGATGTAGGTGTTACTCAAGAAAAGAGAACGTTTTATTTTTTAATTAGCACGAGTAAATGAACGAATATCGATAATATAATATAACGCTTAATATGAATTTTATCTGTCTGATTATTTAATAGCTTAACTTATTTCACAGTAACGTCATCGACTGCACTTAGGCTCTTTTCCCTTTTTGTCCAAACTAATCGATAGTCGAAAACTAGTATCATGTAGGTGTGAATATAGTCTTAGTTTGTAGAAACTATTAAAATGATAAAAATGGATATCGTATTAAATCGTAAAAGATGCCAATTTACGATAAAAATTAAGAAATCGTTCAATTTGATTTTGTTACAATGGAAAAACCGTCTCCTGCTATGTCAAAAAATCGTTACCGTTTGATTAACAAACCGACGCCTTGTTATGTTATATAAGGAACACGGAGGTCGCGCGCGAGCTCTTTTGTGCCTGAAATTCCGGAGAGTGAACATCGAAGAAGAACATAAATATCAGGTAAGTAAGAAAAAATATCAAACAACAACATTGTAACTAGTAATTTATAACGTCTAAACCATTAATTTACAACACTTAAGCTATTAATTTATAACATTCAAGCCATTAATTTATAACATTTAAGGAATTAATTTATAACGTCTAAACTATTAATTTATAACATTTATGCTATTAATTTATAACATTTAAGCCATTAATTTCTAACTTTTGAACTGTTATTTTATACATTTAGCCATTAATTTATAACATTTAAACTATTAATTTATATCATCTAAGCCATTAAATTATAACATTCAAGCTATTAATTTATAACATTTAAACTGTTAATTTATAACATTTAAACCATTAATTTACAGCATTTAATGTGTTATTTTATACATTTAAGCCATTAATTTATAACATTTAAGCTATTAATTTATAACATTTAAGCCATTAATTTCTAACTTTTGAACTGTTATTTTATACATTTTGCCAATAATTTATAACATTGAAACTATTAATTTACATCATCTAAGCCATTAAATTATAACATTTAAGCTATTAATTTACAACATCTAAGCCACTAATTCACAATATTTAAACAATTAATTTATATCATCTAAGCCATTAATTTATAATATTTAAGCCATTAATCTAAAACAATTCCTCCATTAATTCTTAACAACTATACCAATAATTTATAACCATATTCTCCCATTAATTCAAAGTAATTGTGCTCTTAATTTATAACAGTTGTACCATTAATCGGAAGCAACTCTACATTCATTGATTTAAATCAGTACCATCAATGTGAGTGAATTAATGATTTATATTGTATTATTTTATTAACGAAATCTTTCAGGTCCCTGGATTGCTATTTTATTTCTATATAGCACTATTTTTTAATTTTAAATACAGTACTTAATTTCTCATTTCACTATTTTGTATAAAAGCAGTGGCAACGCAGAGTGTAATTTTAAGATGTAATTTTCCATGTCTGCTAAAAACCAAGGAAACAACACCATATTCATGGAATCAAGGAAGCAAGTGTAGTTTAACCGAAGGCAACGACATCTTATCTGTAGCTGCACATGAGTCATAGGACATTTCAAATAGTGTTGTTGTTTTGCCTCGGAGTACCAAAACCGTTAGATTACAAGTAATTTAAAAACAAATAAACTCCGGACAAAACAATGCCGCCGCTACAATGTCGCTTTATTATAAAATAATTTTACATCTCTGCTTCCAATGCGTAAAAACTCATATGTAAATGGGACCCGAGCGTAGTTACCTCCTCGTGGTGGGTCCCGGTAATTGGTATCGTTTTCCAAATAATAATACACCAAGTACTATTTCGAATATTAGTATTATTATTCGAAAACGATATCAAGCTAAAAACTACTTGAATATAGTCTGGTCTTGATCACACAAAATAGTTTTGGTGATCTAAACTGGACTAATACCCCCCCGCGGGGGCAACGTGGGACATCGTGGGACATCGCAGGACACCGTGGGATGCGAGCGTATTAGCTTTAATTAATCATAAGATAGATACCTATGTTATGTACATTGTAAGCTCATTCTGTACAAAGATACTTATCTATCTTGGAACGACAAATAAAGATCTCGTCTCTCTTGATCCCCTCGCTTACCATACTGGAAAAATTGTTCCCACGATATATCGGTTCGCGATCACTCAGTTCTTTCAAACTGTCGCGTGGCGTACTCGCTCGCGTGTATTTCGGGTGCGTGCGGGTCAATGTGCTCTAGACAACTCTTCGGATTCGTAAGTCGCCCAAGGACAGCTCTGTCTTGGTGACTGCTCAACGTTTGCATCGGATCACGGGAGTTGTCGTCGTGCCGGTGATGCTTGCTAATCTGTTGGGGATTCAGTCGTGGATCTGCAGTCCTGTCCGATTGGTACTACGGTACTCGGTCAGGGACCAGCAATTTCACGTCCTCCGTAATCCTGTTCGGCCCCACGGGAGTGGACCCCACTGTTCAGTTGAGGTATTGCCTTCGTAATCCTGTTCAGCGGTCCCTCCCCGTGAGTGGACCCCACTGTTCAGTTGGGGCCTCGTGGCTTGGTAATCCTGTTCAGCGGTCCCTCCCTGTGAGTGGACCCCACTGTTCAGTTGGGGCTTCTTGCCTTCGTAATACTGTTCAGCGGTCCCTCCCCGGGTTCCACTTGTTCAGTTGGAGTGTGTCAAGTTGCTGGCCTATGTGCTGGATCCACGGCTGAATTACTAGTGGATCACTGGCATCATCTGTCGGCGCCATCGACCGCGACTCGTGTAAGTTTCGAACGGCGAAACAGGAATCGAGTTACGGCCTATTCTTGGGCTTTCCGTTGAACCTCGGGGTTATCTCGTGTACGGGGGTACGTCGCGTAGGTTTGTTAGTTCTTTCGAGAGATCGCGATCTCGTCCGTTTCGGGACAGTGTCAGTAGCTTCATCTACTTCTTTTCGCTCCAAGTTAGATAAATGTGTCTTTGATACCGAATGTTGCCAGTAGGGATGCGAATTATTGTTTATTTGTACTGATCGATGTAATCGTTGTGTGGGAGATAGATGATGCGTTACGTATGCCTTGTTCTACGTTTGTAAAGATTCATGTTAGCGCTGCGTTGGAGATATGTGTTTCGCAGTTAGACTACGAAACAACTATTTCTTTACGCAGGCCCATGGTCAAGTAGTGTCAAAACTGGACATTCTGCCAATAGGTTGAATGTCGAGATCGATGTGTAGTGTTAAATAACCCATGGGCGGGTCTCGTGCGTAGTCACCTCCTCGTGGTGAGACCTGGTAATTGGCATCGTTTTCCAAAAATTAATCAGTCGATTAATCTTTGGAAAACGATACCAAGCCAAGACCTACGCAACAGTCCAGTTTGGATCAACAAAAGCCCCTAAGATCATTTTGGATGATCTACACTGGACTGCACTATTAATTTATAACATTTAAGCCATTAATTTACAATATTTACGTCATGAATTTACAACAATAAGTCACAAATTCATAACATTTAAGCTATTAATTTTTACATTTATACCATTAATTCCTAACACTCAAACTATTAATTTATAACACTTAAGCTATTAATTTATAACATTTAAGCAAATAATTAACAACGATTAAACTATTAATTTATAACAATTGAAACGATAATTGGCACATTTAAAACATTAATTTATAAGAATCAAACCATTCCTCGAGGAATCAGTAAGTCTCGCGCTAATAGCCCAATACATCGATAGATTTAACGAAGAAATACGTAACCGCGATTACAACCAATTAGATCATATTATTTGCTACATAATTAATAACTGTATCACGTACAGCGATGCAGGCGGTATTGAAGAAATAAAGCCATTTTATGTTACAACTATAACGAGTAAATTTAATCGTTTAACTTGTGAAGAATTAAAAAGGTACCTGACTTCTAAATAAGCATTAAATAAGAATCTTAAATATCGCAAACAGTGATGTAGGTGTTACTCAAGAAAAAAGAACGTTTTATTTTTTAATTAGCACGAGTAAATGAACGAATATCGATAATATAATATAACGCTTAATATGAATTTTATCTGTCTGATTATCTAATAGCTTAACTTATTTCACAGTAACGTCATCGACTGCACTTAGGCTCTTTTCCCTTTTTGTCCAAACTAATCGATAGTCGAAAACTAGTATCATGTAGGTGTGAATATAGTCTTAGTTTGTAGAAACTATTAAAATGATAAAAATGGATATCGTATTAAATCGTAAAAGATGCCAATTTACGATAAAAATTAAGAAATCGTTCAATTTGATTTTGTTACAATGGAAAAACCGTCTCCTGCTATGTCAAAAAATCGTTACCGTTTGATTAACAAACCGACGCCTTGTTATGTTATATAAGGAACACGGTGGTCGCGCGCGAGCTCTTTTGTGCCTGAAATTCCGGAGAGTGAACATCGAAGAAGAACATAAATATCAGGTAAGTAAGAAAAAATATCAAACAACAACATTGTAACTAGTAATTTATAACGTCTAAACTATTAATTTATAACATTTATGCTATTAATTTATAACATTTAAGCCATTAATTTCTAACTTTTGAACTGTTATTTTATACATTTAGCCATTAATTTATAACATTTAAACTATTAATTTATATCACCTAAGCCATTAAATTATAACATTCAAGCTATTAATTTATAACATTTAAACTGTTAATTTATAACATTTAAACCATTAATTTACAGCATTTAATGTGTTATTTTATACATTTAAGCCATTAATTTATAACATTTAAGCTATTAATTTATAACATTTAAGCCATTAAATTATAACATTTAAGCTATTAATTTACAACATCTAAGCCACTAATTTACAATATTTAAACTATTAATTTATATCATCTAAGCCATTAATTTATAATATTTAAGCCATTAATCTAAAACAATTCCTCCATTAATTCTTAACAACTATACCAATAATTTATAACCATATTCTCCCATTAATTCAAAGTAATTGTGCTCTTAATTTATAACAGTTGTACCATTAATCGGAAGCAACTCTACATTCATTGATTTAAATCAGTACCATCAATGTGAGTGAATTAATGATTTATATTGTATTATTTTATTAACGAAATCCTTCAGGTCCCTGGATTGCTATTTTATTTCTATATAGCATTATTTTTTAATTTTAAATACAGTACTTAATTTCTCATTTCACTATTTTGTATAAAAGCAGTGGTAACGCAGAGTGTAATTTTAAGATGTAATTTTCCATGTCTGCTAAAAACCAAGGAAACAACACCATATTCATGGAATCAAGGAAGCAAGTGTAGTTTAACCGAAGGCAACGACATCTTATCTGTAGCTGCACATGAGTCATAGGACATTTCAAATAGTGTTGTTGTTTTGCCTCGGAGTACCAAAACCGTTAGATTACAAGTAATTTAAAAACAAATAAACTCCGGACAAAACAATGCCGCCGCTACAATGTCGCTTTATTATAAAATAATTTTACATCTCTGCTTCCACTGCGTAAAAAGTCATATGTAAATGGGACCCGAGCGTAGTTACCTCCTCGTGGTGGGTCCCGGTAATTGGAATCGTTTTCCAAATAATAATACACCAAGTACTATTTCGAATATTAGTATTATTATTCGAAAACGATATCAAGCTAAAAACTACTTGAATATAGTCTGGTCTTGATCACCCAAAATAGTTTTGGTGATCTAAACTGGACTAATACCCCCCCGCGGGGGCAACGTGGGACATCGTGGGACATCGCAGGACACCGTGGGATGCGAGCGTATTAGCTTTAATTAATCATAAGATAGATACCTATGTTATGTACATTGTCAGCTCATTCTGTACAAAGATACTTATCTATCTTGGAACGACAAATAAAGATCTCGTCTCTCTTGATCCCCTCGCTTACCATACTGGAAAAATTGTTCCCACGATATATCGGTTCGCGATCACTCAGTTCTTTCAAACTGTCGCGTGGCGTACTCGCTCGCGTGTATTTCGGGTGCGTGCGGGTCAATGTGCTCTAGACAACTCTTCGGATTCGTAAGTCGCCCAAGGACAGCTCTGTCTTGATGACTGCTCAACGTTTGCATCGGATCACGGGAGTTGTCGTCGTGCCGGTGATGCTTGCTAATCTGTTGGGGATTCAGTCGTGGATCTGCAGTCCTGTCCGATTGGTACTTCGGTACTCGGTCAGGGACCAGCAATTTCACGTCCTCCGTAATCCTGTTCGGCCCCGCGGGAGTGGACCCCACTGTTCAGTTGAGGTATTGCCTTCGTAATCCTGTTCAGCGGTCCCTCCCCGTGAGTGGACCCCACTGTTCAGTTGGGGCCTCGTGCCTTGGTAATCCTGTTCAGCGGTCCCTCCCTGTGAGTGGACCCCACTGTTCAGTTGGGGCCTCTTGCCTTCGTAATCCTGTTCAGCGGTCCCTCCCCGGGTTCCACTTGTTCAGTTGGAGTGTGTCAAGTTGCTGGCCTATGTGCTGGATCCACGGCTGAATTACTAGTGGATCACTGGCATCATCTGTCGGCGCCATCGACCGCGACTCGTGTAAGTTTCGAACGGTGAAACAGGAATCGAGTTACGGCCAATTCTTGGGCTTTCCGTTGAACCTCGGGGTTATCTCGTGTACGGGGGTACGTCGCGTAGGTTTGTTAGTTCTTTCGAGAGATCGCGATCTCGTCCGTTTCGGGACAGTGTCAGTAGCTTCATCTTCTTCTTTTCGCTCCAAGTTAGATAAATGTGTCTTTGATACCGAATGTTGCCAGTAGGGATGCGAATTATTGTTTATTTGTACTGATCGATGTAATCGTTGTGTGGGAGATAGATGATGCGTTACGTATGCCTTGTTCTACGTTTGTAAAGATTCATGTTAGCGCTGCGTTGGAGATATGTGTTTCGCAGTTAGACTACGAAACAACTATTTCTTTACGCAGGCCCATGGTCAAGTAGTGTCAAAACTGGACATTCTGCCAATAGGTTGAATGTCGAGATCGATGTGTAGTGTTAAATAACCCATGGGCGGGTCTCGTGCGTAGTCACCTCCTCGTGGTGAGACCTGGTAATTGGCATCGTTTTCCAAAAATTAATCAGTCGATTAATCTTTGGAAAACGATACCAAGCCAAGACCTACGCAACAGTCCAGTTTGGATCAACAAAAGCCCCTAAGATCATTTTGGATGATCTACACTGGACTGCACTATTAATTTATAACATTTAAGCCATTAATTTACAATATTTACGTCATGAATTTACAACAATAAGTCACAAATTCATAACATTTAAGCTATTAATTTTTACATTTATACCATTAATTCCTAACACTCAAACTATTAATTTATAACACTTAAGCTATTAATTTATAACATTTAAGCAAATAATTAACAACGATTAAACTATTAATTTATAACAATTGAAACGATAATTGGCACATTTAAAACATTAATTTATAAGAATCAAACCATTCCTCGAGGAATCAGTAAGTCTCGCGCTAATAGCCCAATACATCGATAGATTTAACGAAGAAATACGTAACCGCGATTACAACCAATTAGATCATATTATTTGCTACATAATTAATAACTGTATCACGTACAGCGATGCAGGCGGTATTGAAGAAATAAAGCCATTTTATGTTACAACTATAACGAGTAAATTTAATCGTTTAACTTGTGAAGAATTAAAAAGGTACCTGACTTCTAAATAAGCATTAAATAAGAATCTTAAATATCGCAAACAGTGATGTAGGTGTTACTCAAGAAAAAAGAACGTTTTATTTTTTAATTAGCACGAGTAAATGAACGAATATCGATAATATAATATAACGCTTAATATGAATTTTATCTGTCTGATTATCTAATAGCTTAACTTATTTCACAGTAACGTCATCGACTGCACTTAGGCTCTTTTCCCTTTTTGTCCAAACTAATCGATAGTCGAAAACTAGTATCATGTAGGTGTGAATATAGTCTTAGTTTGTAGAAACTATTAAAATGATAAAAATGGATATCGTATTAAATCGTAAAAGATGCCAATTTACGATAAAAATTAAGAAATCGTTCAATTTGATTTTGTTACAATGGAAAAACCGTCTCCTGCTATGTCAAAAAATCGTTACCGTTTGATTAACAAACCGACGCCTTGTTATGTTATATAAGGAACACGGTGGTCGCGCGCGAGCTCTTTTGTGCCTGAAATTCCGGAGAGTGAACATCGAAGAAGAACATAAATATCAGGTAAGTAAGAAAAAATATCAAACAACAACATTGTAACTAGTAATTTATAACGTCTAAACTATTAATTTATAACATTTATGCTATTAATTTATAACATTTAAGCCATTAATTTCTAACTTTTGAACTGTTATTTTATACATTTAGCCATTAATTTATAACATTTAAACTATTAATTTATATCACCTAAGCCATTAAATTATAACATTCAAGCTATTAATTTATAACATTTAAACTGTTAATTTATAACATTTAAACCATTAATTTACAGCATTTAATGTGTTATTTTATACATTTAAGCCATTAATTTATAACATTTAAGCTATTAATTTATAACATTTAAGCCATTAAATTATAACATTTAAGCTATTAATTTACAACATCTAAGCCACTAATTTACAATATTTAAACTATTAATTTATATCATCTAAGCCATTAATTTATAATATTTAAGCCATTAATCTAAAACAATTCCTCCATTAATTCTTAACAACTATACCAATAATTTATAACCATATTCTCCCATTAATTCAAAGTAATTGTGCTCTTAATTTGTAACAGTTGTACCATTAATCGGAAGCAACTCTACATTCATTGATTTAAATCAGTACCATCAATGTGAGTTAATTAATGATTTATATTGTATTATTTTATTAACGAAATCTTTCAGGTCCCTGGATTGCTATTTTATTTCTATATAGCATTATTTTTTAATTTTAAATACAGTACTTAATTTCTCATTTCACTATTTTGTATAAAAGCAGTGGTAACGCAGAGTGTAATTTTAAGATGTAATTTTCCATGTCTGCTAAAAACCAAGGAAACAACACCATATTCATGGAATCAAGGAAGCAAGTATAGTTTAACCGAAGGCAACGACATCTTATCTGTAGCTGCACATGAGTCATAGGACATTTCAAATAGTGTTGTTGTTTTGCCTCGGAGTACCAAAACCGTTAGATTACAAGTAATTTAAAAACAAATAAACTCCGGACAAAACAATGCCGCCGCTACAATGTCGCTTTATTATAAAATAATTTTACATCTCTGCTTCCAATGCGTAAAAACTCATATGTAAATGGGACCCGAGCGTAGTTACCTCCTCGTGGTGGGTCCCGGTAATTGGTATCGTTTTCCAAATAATAATACACCAAGTACCATTTCGAATATTAGTATTATTATTCGAAAACGATATCAAGCTAAAAACTACTTGAATATAGTCTGGTCTTGATCACCCAAAATAGTTTTGGTGATCTAAACTGGACTAATACCACCCCGCGGGGGCAACGTGGGACATCGTGGGACATCGCAGGACACCGTGGGATGCGAGCGTATTAGCTTTAATTAATCATAAGATAGATACCTATGTTATGTACATTGTAAGCTCATTCTGTACAAAGATACTTATCTATCTTGGAACGACAAATAAAGATCTCGTCTCTCTTGATCCCCTCGCTTACCATACTGGAAAAATTGTTCCCACGATATATCGGTTCGCGATCACTCAGTTCTTTCAAACTGTCGCGTGGCGTACTCTCTCGCGTGTATTTCGGGTGCGTGCGGGTCAATGTGCTCTAGACAACTCTTCGGATTCGTAAGTCGCCCAAGGACAGCTCTGTCTTGGTGACTGCTCAACGTTTGCATCGGATCACGGGAGTTGTCGTCGTGCCGGTGATGCTTGCTAATCTGTTGGGGATTCAGTCGTGGATCTGCAGTCCTGTCCGATTGGTACTTCGGTACTCGGTCAGGGACCAGCAATTTCACGTCCTCCGTAATCCTGTTCGGCCCCGCGGGAGTGGACCCCACTGTTCAGTTGAGGTGTTGCCTTCGTAATCCTGTTCAGCGGTCCCTCCCCGTGAGTGGACCCCACTGTTCAGTTGGGGCCTCGTGCCTTGGTAATCCTGTTCAGCGGTCCCTCCCTGTGAGTGGACCCCACTGTTCAGTTGGGGCCTCTTGCCTTCGTAATCCTGTTCAGCGGTCCCTCCCCGAGTTCCACTTGTTCAGTTGGAGTGTGTCAAGTTGCTGGCCTATGTGCTGGATCCACGGCTGAATTACTAGTGGATCACTGGCATCATCTGTCGGCGCCATCGTCCGCGACTCGTGTAAGTTTCGAACGGCGAAACAGGAATCGAGTTACGGCCAATTCTTGGGCTTTCCGTTGAACCTCGGGGTTATCTCGTGTACGGGGGTAAGTCGCGTAGGTTTGTTAGTTCTTTCGAGAGATCGCGATCTCGTCCGTTTCGGGACAGTGTCAGTAGCTTCATCTTCTTCTTTTCGCTCCAAGTTAGATAAATGTGTCTTTGATACCGAATGTTGCCAGTAGGGATGCGAATTATTGTTTATTTGTACTGATCGATGTAATCGTTGTGTGGGAGATAGATGATGCGTTACGTATGCCTTGTTCTACGTTTGTAAAGATTCATGTTAGCACTGCGTTGGAGATATGTGTTTCGCAGTTAGACTACGAAACAACTATTTCTTTACGCAGGCCCATGGTCAAGTAGTGTCAAAACTGGACATTCTGCCAATAGGTTGAATGTCGAGATCGATGTGTAGTGTTAAATAACCCATGGGCGAGTCTCGTGCGTAGTCACCTCCTCGTGGTGAGACCTGGTAATTGGCATCGTTTTCCAAAAATTAATCAGTCGATTAATCTTTGGAAAACGATACCAAGCCAAGAACTACGTAACAGTCCAGTTTGGATCAACAAAAGCCCCTAAGATCATTTTGGATGATCTACACTGGACTGCACTATTAATTTATAACATTTAAGCCATTAATTTACAATATTTACGTCATGAATTTACAACAATAAGTCACAAATTCATAACATTTAAGCTATTAATTTTTACATTTATACCATTAATTCCTAACACTCAAACTATTAATTTATAACACTTAAGCTATTAATTTATAACATTTAAGCAAATAATTAACAACTACTAAACTATTAATTTATAACAATTGAAACAATAATTGGCACATTTAAAACATTAATTTATAAGAATCAAACCATTCCTCGAGGAATCAGTAAGTCTCGCGCTAATAGCCCAATACATCGATAGATTTAACGAAGAAATTCGTAACCGCGATTACAACCAATTAGATCATATTATTTGCTACATAATTAATAACTGTATCACGTACAGCGATGCAGGCGGTATTGACGAAATAAAGCCATTTTATGTTACAACTATAACGAGTAAATTTAATCGTTTAACTTGTGAAGAATTAAAAAGGTACCTGACTTCTAAATAAGCATTAAATAAGAATCTTAAATATCGCAAACAGTGATGTAGGTGTTACTCAAGAAAAAAGAACGTTTTATTTTTTAATTAGCACGAGTAAATGAACGAATATCGATAATATAATATAACGCTTAATATGAATTTTATCTGTCTGATTATTTAATAGCTTAACTTATTTCACAGTAACGTCATCGACTGCACTTAGGCTCTTTTCCCTTTTTGTCCAAACTAATCGATAGTCGAAAACTAGTATCATGTAGGTGTGAATATAGTCTTAGTTTGTAGAAACTATTAAAATGATAAAAATGGATATCGTATTAAATCGTAAATGATGCCAATTTACGATAAAAATTAAGAAATCGTTCAATATGATTTTGTTACAATGGAAAAACCGTCTCCTGCTATGTCAAAAAATCGTTACCGTTTGATTAACAAACCGACGCCTTGTTAAGTTATATAAGGAACACGGAAGTCGCGCGCGAGCTCTTTTGTGCCTGAAATTCCGGAGAGTGAACATCGAAGAAGAACATAAATATCAGGTAAGTAAGAAAAAATATCAAACAACAACATTGTAACTAGTAATTTATAACGTCTAAACCATTAATTTACAACACTTAAGCTATTAATTTATAACATTCAAGCCATTAATTTAACACATTTAAGGAATTAATTTATAACGTCTAAACTATTAATTTATAACATTTATGCTATTAATTTATAACATTTAAGCCATTAATTTCTAACTTTTGAACTGTTATTTTATACATTTAGCCATTAATTTATAACATTTAAACTATTAATTTATATCATCTAAGCCATTAAATTATAACATTCAAGCTATTAATTTATAACATTTAAACTGTTAATTTATAACATTTAAACCATTAATTTACAGCATTTAAAGTGTTATTTTATACATTTAAGCCATTAATTTATAACATTTAAGCTATTAATTTATAACATTTAAGCCATTAATTTCTAACTTTTGAACTGTTATTTTATACATTTTGCCAATAATTTATAACATTTAAACTATTAATTTATATCATCTAAGCCATTAAATTATAACATTTAAGCTATTAATTTACAACATCTAAGCCACTAATTTACAATATTTAAACTATTAATTTATATCATCTAAGCCATTAATTTATAATATTTAAGCCATTAATCTAAAACAATTCCTCCATTAATTCTTAACAACTATACCAATAATTTATAACCATATTCTCCCATTAATTCAAAGTAATTGTGCTCTTAATTTATAACAGTTGTACCATTAATCGGAAGCAACTCTACATTCATTGATTTAAATCAGTACCATCAATGTGAGTGAATTAATGATTTATATTGTATTATTTTATTAACGAAATCTTTCAGGTCCCTGAATTGCTATTTTATTTCTATATAGCATTATTTTTTAATTTTAAATACAGTACTTAATTTCTCATTTCACTATTTTGTATAAAAGCAGTGGTAACGCAGAGTGTAATTTTAAGATGTAATTTTCCATGTCTGCTAAAAACCAAGGAAACAACACCATATTCATGGAATCAAGGAAGCAAGTGTAGTTTAACCGAAGGCAACGACATCTTATCTGTAGCTGCACATGAGTCATAGGACATTTCAAATAGTGTTGTTGTTTTGCCTCTGAGTACCAAAACCGTTAGATTACAAGTAATTTAAAAACAAATAAACTCCGGACAAAACAATGCCGCCGCTACAATGTCGCTTTATTATAAAATAATTTTACATCTCTGCTTCCAATGCGTAAAAACTCATATGTAAATGGGACCCGAGCGTAGTTACCTCCTCGTGGTGGGTCCCGGTAATTGGTATCGTTTTCCAAATAATAATACACCAAGTACTATTTCGAATATTAGTATTATTATTCGAAAACGATATCAAGCTAAAAACTACTTGAATATAGTCTGGTCTTGATCACCCAAAATAGTTTTGGTGATCTAAACTGGACTAATACCCCCCCCCCCCGCGGGGGCAACGTGGGACATCGTGGGACATCGCAGGACACCGTGGGATGCGAGCGTATTAGCTTTAATTAATCATAAGATAGATACCTATGTTATGTACATTGTAAGCTCATTCTGTACAAAGATACTTATCTATCTTGGAACGACAAATAAAGATCTCGTCTCTCTTGATCCCCTCGCTTACCATACTGGAAAAATTGTTCCCACGATATATCGGTTCGCGATCACTCAGTTCTTTCAAACTGTCGCGTGGCGTACTCTCTCGCGTGTATTTCGGGTGCGTGCGGGTCAATGTGCTCTAGACAACTCTTCGGATTCGTAAGTCGCCCAAGGACAGCTCTGTCTTGGTGACTGCTCAACGTTTGCATCGGATCACGGGAGTTGTCGTCGTGCCGGTGATGCTTGCTAATCTGTTGGGGATTCAGTCGTGGATCTGCAGTCCTGTCCGATTGGTACTTCGGTACTCGGTCAGGGACCAGCAATTTCACGTCCTCCGTAATCCTGTTCGGCCCCGCGGGAGTGGACCCCACTGTTCAGTTGAGGTATTGCCTTCGTAATCCTGTTCAGCGGTCCCTCCCCGTGAGTGGACCCCACTGTTCAGTTGGGGCCTCGTGCCTTGGTAATCCTGTTCAGCGGTCCCTCCCTGTGAGTGGACCCCACTGTTCAGTTGGGGCCTCTTGCCTTCGTAATCCTGTTCAGCGGTCCCTCCCCGGGTTCCACTTGTTCAGTTGGAGTGTGTCAAGTTGCTGGCCTATGTGCTGGATCCACGGCTGAATTACTAGTGGATCACTGGCATCATCTGTCGGCGCCATCGACCGCGACTCGTGTAAGTTTCGAACGGCGAAACAGGAATCGAGTTACGGCCAATTCTTGGGCTTTCCGTTGAACCTCGGGGTTATCTCGTGTACGGGGGTACGTCGCGTAGGTTTGTTAGTTCTTTCGAGAGATCGCGATCTCGTCCGTTTCGGAACAGTGTCAGTAGCTTCATCTTCTTCTTTTCGCTCCAAGTTAGATAAATGTGTCTTTGATACCGAATGTTGCCAGTAGGGATGCGAATTATTGTTTATTTGTACTGATCGATGTAATCGTTGTGTGGGAGATAGATGATGCGTTACGTATGCCTTGTTCTACGTTTGTAAAGATTCATGTTAGCGCTGCGTTGGAGATATGTGTTTCGCAGTTAGACTACGAAACAACTATTTCTTTACGCAGGCCCATGGTCAAGTAGTGTCAAAACTGGACATTCTGCCAATAGGTTGAATGTCGAGATCGATGTGTAGTGTTAAATAACCCATGGGCGGGTCTCGTGCGTAGTCACCTCCTCGTGGTGAGACCTGGTAATTGGCATCGTTTTCCAAAAATTAATCGGTCGATTAATCTTTGGAAAACGATACCAAGCCAAGAACTACGTAACAGTCCAGTTTGGATCAACAAAAGCCCCTAAGATCATTTTGGATGATCTACACTGGACTGCACTATTAATTTATAACATTTAAGCCATTAATTTACAATATTTACGTCATGAATTTACAACAATAAGTCACAAATTCATAACATTTAAGCTATTAATTTTTACATTTATACCATTAATTCCTAACACTCAAACTATTAATTTATAACACTTAAGCTATTAATTTATAACATTTAAGCAAATAATTAACAACGATTAAACTATTAATTTATAACAATTGAAACAATAATTGGCACATTTAAAACATTAATTTATAAGAATCAAACCATTCCTCGAGGAATCAGTAAGTCTCGCGCTAATAGCCAAATACATCGATAGATTTAACGAAGAAATACGTAACCGCGATTACAACCAATTAGATCATATTATTTGCTACATAATTAATAACTGTATCACGTACAGCGATGCAGGCGGTATTGAAGAAATAAAGCCATTTTATGTTACAACTATAACGAGTAAATTTAATCGTTTAACTTGTGAAGAATTAAAAAGGTACCTGACTTCTAAATAAGCATTAAATAAGAATCTTAAATATCGCAAACAGTGATGTAGGTGTTACTCAAGAAAAAAGAACGTTTTATTTTTTAATTAGCACGAGTAAATGAACGAATATCGATAATATAATATAACGCTTAATATGACTTTTATCTGTCTGATTATTTAATAGCTTAACTTATTTCACAGTAACGTCATCGACTGCACTTAGGCTCTTTTCCCTTTTTGTCCAAACTAATCGATAGTCGAAAACTAGTATCATGTAGGTGTGAATATAGTCTTAGTTTGTAGAAACTATTAAAATGATAAAAATGGATATCGTATTAAATCGTAAAAGATGCCAATTTACGATAAAAATTAAGAAATCGTTCAATTTGATTTTGTTACAATGGAAAAACCGTCTCCTGCTATGTCAAAAAATCGTTACCGTTTGATTAACAAACCGACGCCTTGTTAAGTTATATAAGGAACACGGAAGTCGCGCGCGAGCTCTTTTGTGCCTGAAATTCCGGAGAGTGAACATCGAAGAAGAACATAAATATCAGGTAAGTAAGAAAAAATATCAAACAACAACATTGTAACTAGTAATTTATAACGTATAAACCATTAATTTACAACACTTAAGCTATTAATTTATAACATTCAAGCCATTAATTTATAACATTTAAGGAATTAATTTATAACGTCTAAACTATTAATTTATAACATTTATGCTATTAATTTATAACATTTAAGCCATTAATTTCTAACTTTTGAACTGTTATTTTATACATTTAGCCATTAATTTATAACATTTAAACTATTAATTTATATCATCTAAGCCATTAAATTATAACATTCAAGCTATTAATTTATAACATTTAAACTGTTAATTTATAACATTTAAACCATTAATTTACAGCATTTAATGTGTTACTTTATACATTTAAGCCATTAATTTATAACATTTAAGCTATTAATTTATAACATTTAAGCCATTAATTTCTAACTTTTGAACTGTTATTTTATACATTTTGCCAATAATTTATAACATTTAAACTATTAATTTATATCATCTAAGCCATTAAATTATAACATTCAAGCTATTAATTTATAACATTTAAACTGTTAATTTATAACATTTAAACCATTAATTTACAGCATTTAAAGTGTTATTTTATACATTTAAGCTATTAATTTATAACATTTAAGCAATTAATTTATAACATTTAAACTATTAATTTCTAACATTTAAGCCATTAATTTCTAACAATTAAGCAATTAATTGACAACATCTGAGCCACTAATTTACAACGTTTAAACTGTTGTTTTATACATTTAAGCTATTATTTTATAACATTTAAGCTATTAATTAACAACATCTAAGCCATTAATTTACAACATTTAAAGTGTTATTTTATTCATTTAAGCTATTAATTTATAACATTTAAGCTATTAATTTATAACATTTAAGCCATTAATTTCTAACTTTTGAACTGTTATTTTATACATTTAGCCATTAATTTATAACATTTAAACTATCAATTTATATCATCTAAGCCATTAAATTATAACATTTAAGCTATTAATTTACAACATCTAAGCCACTAATTTACAATATTTAAACTATTAATTTATATCATCTAAGCCATTAATTTATAATACTTAAGCCAGTAATCTAAAACAATTCCTCCATTAATTCTTAACAACTATACCAATAATTTATAACCATATTCTCCCATTAATTCAAAGTAATTGTGCTCTTAATTTATAACAGTTGTACCATTAATCGGAAGCAACTCTACATTCATTGATTTAAATCAGTACCATCAATGTGAGTGAATTAATGATTTATATTGTATTATTTTATTAACGAAATCTTTCAGGTCCCTGGATTGCTATTTTATTTCTATATAGCATTATTTTTTAATTTTAAATACAGTACTTAATTTCTCATTTCACTATTTTGTATAAAAGCAGTGGTAACGCAGAGTGTAATTTTAAGATGTAATTTTCCATGTCTGCTAAAAACCAAGGAAACAACACCATATTCATGGAATCAAGGAAGCAAGTGTAGTTTAACCGAAGGCAACGACATCAAATCTGTAGCTGCACATGAGTCATAGGACATTTCAAATAGTGTTGTTGTTTTGCCTCGGAGTACCAAAACCGTTAGATTACAAGTAATTTAAAAACAAATAAACTCCGGACAAAACAATGCCGCCGCTACAATGTCGCTTTATTATAAAATAATTTTACATCTCTGCTTCCAATGCGTAAAAACTCATATGTAAATGAGACCCGAGCGTAGTTACCTCCTCGTGGTGGGTCCCGGTAATTGGTATCGTTTTCCAAATAATAATACACCAAGTACTATTTCGAATATTAGTATTATTATTCGAAAACGATATCAAGCTAAAAACTACTTGAATATAGTCTGGTCTTGATCACCCAAAATAGTTTTGGTGATCTAAACTGGACTAATACCCCCCCCCCCCCCGCGGGGGCAACGTGGGACATCGTGGGACATCGCAGGACAGCGTGGGATGCGAGCGTATTAGCTTTAATTAATCATTAGATAGATACCTATGTTATGTACATTGTAAGCTCATTCTGTACAAAGATACTTATCTATCTTGGAACGACAAATAAAGATCTCGTCTCTCTTGATCCGCTCGCTCACCATACTGGAAAGATTGTTCCCACGATATATCGGTTCGCGATCACTCAGTTCTTTCAAACTGTCGCGTGGCGTACTCGCTCGCGTGTATTTCGGGTGCGTGCGGGTCAATGTGCTCTAGACAACTCTTCGGATTCGTAAGTAGCCCAAGGACAGCTCTGTCTTGGTGACTGCTCAACGTTTGCATCGGATCACGGGAGTTGTCATCGTGCCGGTGATGCTTGCTAATCTGTTGGGGATTCAGTCGTGGATCTGCAGTCCTGTCCGATTGGTACTTCGGTACTCGGTCAGGGACCAGCAATTTCACGTCCTCCGTAATCCTGTTCGGCCCCGCGGGAGTGGACCCCACTGTTCAGTTGAGGTATTGCCTTCGTAATCCTCTTCAGCGGTCCCTCCCCGTGAGAGGACCCCACTGTTCAGTTGGGGCCTCGTGCCTTGGTAATCCTGTTCAGCGGTCCCTCCCTGTGAGTGGACCCCACTGTTCAGTTGGGGCCTCTTGCCTTCGTAATCCTGTTCAGCGGTCCCTCCCCGGGTTCCACTTGTTCAGTTGGAGTGTGTCAAGTTGCTGGCCTATGTGCTGGATCCACGGCTGAATTACTAGTGGATCACTGGCATCATCTGTCGGCGCCATCGACCGCGACTCGTGTAAGTTTCGAACGGCGAAACAGGAATCGAGTTACGGCCAATTCTTGGGCTTTCCGTTGAACCTTGGGGTTATCTCGTGTACGGGGGTACGTCGCGTAGGTTTGTTAGTTCTTTCGAGAGATCGCGATCACGTCCGTTTCTGGACAGTGTCAGTAGCTTCATCTTCTTCTTTTCGCTCCAAGTTAGATAAATGTGTCTTTGATACCGATTGTTGCCAGTAGGGATGCGAATTATTGTATATTTGTACTGATCGATGTAATCGTTGTGTGGGAGATTGATGATGCGTTACGTATGCCTTGTTCTACGTTTGTAAAGATTCATGTTAGCGCTGCGTTGGAGATATGTGTTTCGCAGTTAGACTACGAAACAACTATTTCTTTACGCAGGCCCATGGTCAAGTAGTGTCAAAACTGGACATTCTGCCAATAGGTTGAATGTCGAGATCGATGTGTAGTGTTAAATAACCCATGGGCGGGTCTCGTGCGTAGTCACCTCCTCGTGGTGAGACCTGGTAATTGGCATCGTTTTCCAAAAATTAATCAGTCGATTAATCTTTGGAAAACGATACCAAGCCAAGAACTACGCAACAGTCCAGTTTGGATCACCAAAAACCCCTAAGATCATTTTGGATGATCTACACTGGACTGCACTATTAATTTATAACATTTAAGCCATTAATTTACAACATTTACGTCATGAATTTACAACAATAAGTCACAAATTCATAACATTTAAGCTATTAATTTTTACATTTATACCATTAATTCCTAACATTCAAACTATTAATTTATAACACTTAAGCTATTAATTTATAACATTTAAGCAAATAATTAACAACGATTAAACTATTAATTTATAACAATTGAAACAATAAGTGGCACATTTAAAACATTAATTTATAAGAATCAAACCATTCCTCGAGGAATCAGTAAGTCTCGCGCTAATACCCCAATACATCGATAGATTTAACGAAGAAATACGTAACCGCGATTACAACCAATTAGATCATATTATTTGCTACATAATTAATAATTGTATCACGTACAGCGATGCAGGCGGTATTGAAGAAATAAAGCCATTTTATGTTACAACTATAACGAGTAAATTTAATCGTTTAACTTGTGAAGAATTAAAAAGGTACCTGACTTCTAAATAAGCATTAAATAAGAATCTTAAATATCGCAAACAGCGATGTAGGTGTTACTCAAGAAAAAAGAACGTTTTATTTTTTAATTAGCACGAGTAAATGAACGAATATCGATAATATAATATAACGCTTAATATGAATTTTATCTGTCTGATTATTTAATAGCTTAACTTATTTCACAGTAACGTCATCGACTGCACTTAGGCTCTTTTCCCTTTTTGTCCAAACTAATCGATAGTCGAAAACTAGTATCATGTAGGTGTGAATATAGTCTTAGTTTGTAGAAACTATTAAAATGATAAAAATGGATATCGTATTAAATCGTAAAAGATGCCAATTTACGATAAAAATTAAGAAATCGTTCAATTTGATTTTGTTACAATGGAAAAGCCGTCTCCTGCTATGTCAAAAAATCGTTACCGTTTGATTAACAAACCGACGCCTTGTTATGTTATATAAGGAACACGGAGGTCGCGCGCGAGCTCTTTTGTGCCTGAAATTCCGGAGAGTGAACATCGAAGAAGAACATAAATATCAGGTAAGTAAGAAAAAATATCAAACAACAACATTGTAACTAGTAATTTATAACGTCTAAACCATTAATTTACAACACTTAAGCTATTAATTTATAACATTCAAGCCATTAATTTAAAACATTTAAGGAATTAATTTATAACGTATAAACTATTAATTTATAACATTTATGCTATTAATTTATAACATTTAAGCCATTAAATTCTAACTTTTGAACTGTTATTTTATACATTTAGCCATTAATTTATAACATTTAAACTATTAATTTATATCATCTAAGCCATTAAATTATAACATTCAAGCTATTAATTTATAACATTTAAACTGTTAATTTATAACATTTAAACCATTAATTTACAGCATTTAATGTGTTATTTTATACATTTAAGCCATTAATTTATAACATTTAAGCTATTTATTTATAACATTTAAGCCATTAATTTCTAACTTTTGAACTGTTATTTTATACATTTTGCCAATAATTTATAACATTTAAACTATTAATTTATATCATCTAAGCCATTAAATTATAACATTTAAGCTATTAATTTACAACATCTAAGCCACTAATTTACAATATTTAAACTATTAATTTATATCATCTAAGCCATTAATTTATAATATTTAAGCCATTAATCTAAAACAATTCCTCCATTAATTCTTAACAACTATACCAATAATTTATAACCATATTCTCCCATTAATTCAAAGTAATTGTGCTCTTAATTTATAACAGTTGTACCATTAATCGGAAGCAACTCTACATTCATTGATTTAAATCAGTACCATCAATGTGAGTGAATTAATGATTTATATTGTATTATTTTATTAACGAAATCTTTCAGGTCCCTGGATTGCTATTTTATTTCTATATAGCATTATTTTTGAATTTTAAATACAGTACTTAATTTCTCATTTCACTATTTTGTATAAAAGCAGTGGTAATGCAGAGTGTAATTTTAAGATGTAATTTTCCATGTCTGCTAAAAACCAAGGAAACAACACCATATTCATGGAATCAAGGAAGCAAGTGTAGTTTAACCGAAGGCAACGACATCTTATCTGTAGCTGCACATGAGTCATAGGACATTTCAAATAGTGTTGTTGTTTTGCCTCGGAGTACCAAAACCGTTAGATTACAAGTAATTTAAAAACAAATAAACTCCGGACAAAACAATGCCGCCGCTACAATGTCGCTTTATTATAAAATAATTTTACATCTCTGCTTCCAATGCGTAGAAACTCATATGTAAATGGGACCCGAGCGTAGTTACCTCCTCGTGGTGGGTCCCGGTAATTGGTATCGTTTTCCAAATAATAATACACCAAGTACTATTTCGAATATTAGTATTATTATTCGAAAACGATATCAAGCTAAAAACTACTTGGATATAGTCTGGTCTTGATCACCCAAAATAGTTTTGGTGATCTAAACTGGACTAATACCCCCCCGCGGGGGCAACGTGGGACATCATGGGACATCGCAGGACACCGTGGGATGCGAGCGTATTAGCTTTAATTAATCATAAGATAGATACCTCTGTTATGTACATTGTAAGCTCATTCTGTACAAAGATACTTATCTATCTTGGAACCACAAATAAAGATCTCGTCTCTCTAGATCCCCCCGCTTACCATACTGGAAAAATTGTTCCCACGATATATCGGTTCGCGATCACTCAGTTCTTTCAAACTGTCGCGTGGCGTACTCGCTCGCGTGTATTTCGGGTGCGTGCGGGTCAATGTGCTCTAGACAACTCTTCGGATTCGTAAGTCGCCCAAGGACAGCTCTGTCTTGGTGACTGCTCAACGTTTGCATCGGATCACGGGAGTTGTCGTCGTGCCGGTGATGCTTGCTAATCTGTTGGGGATTCAGTCGTGGATCTGCAGTCCTGTCCGATTGGTACTTCGGTACTCGGTCAGGGACCAGCAATTTCACGTCCTCCGTAATCCTGTTCGGCCCCGCGGGAGTGGACCCCACTGTTCAGTTGAGGTATTGCCTTCGTAATCCTGTTCAGCGGTCCCTCCCCGTGAGTGGACCCCACTGTTCAGTTGGGGCCTCGTGCCTTGGTAATCCTGTTCAGCGGTCCCTCCCTGTGAGTGGACCCCACTGTTCAGTTGGGGCCTCTTGCCTTCGTAATCCTGTTCAGCGGTCCCTCCCCGGGTTCCACTTGTTCAGTTGGAGTGTGTCAAGTTGCTGGCCTATGTGCTGGATCCACGGCTGAATTACTAGTGGATCACTGGCATCATCTGTCGGCGCCATCGACCGCGACTCGTGTAAGTTTCGAACGGCGAAACAGGAATCGAGTTACGGCCAATTCTTGGGCTTTCCGTTGAACCTCGGGGTTATCTCGTGTACGGGGGTACGTCGCGTAGGTTTGTTAGTTCTTTCGAGAGATCGCGATCTCGTCCGTTTCGGGACAGTGTCAGTAGCTTCATCTTCTTCTTTTCGCTCCAAGTTAGATAAATGTGTCTTTGATACCGAATGTTGCCAGTAGGGATGCGAATTATTGTTTATTTGTACTGATCGATGTAATCGTTGTGTGGGAGATAGATGATGCGTTACGTATGCCTTGTTCTACGTTTGTAAAGATTCATGTTAGCGCTGCGTTGGAGATATGTGTTTCGCAGTTAGACTACGAAACAACTATTTCTTTACGCAGGCCCATGGTCAAGTAGTGTCAAAACTGGACATTCTGCCAATAGGTTGAATGTCGAGATCGATGTGTAGTGTTAAATAACCCATGGGCGGGTCTCGTGCGTAGTCACCTCCTCGTGGTGAGACCTGGTAATTGGCATCGTTTTCCAAAAATTAATCAGTCGAGTAATCTTTGGAAAACGATACCAAGCCAAGAACTACGCAACAGTCCAGTTTGGATCAACAAAAGCCCCTAAGATCATTTTGGATGATCTACACTGGACTGCACTATTAATTTATAACATTTAAGCCATTAATTTACAATATTTACGTCATGAATTTACAACAATAAGTCACAAATTCATAACATTTAAGCTATTAATTTTTACATTTATACCATTTATTCCTAACACTCAAACTATTAATTTATAACACTTAAGCTATTAATTTATAACATTTAAGCAAATAATTAACAACGATTAAACTATTAATTTATAACAATTGAAACAATAATTGGCACATTTAAAACATTAATTTATAAGAATCAAACCATTCCTCGAGGAATCAGTAAGTCTCGCGCTAATAGCCCAATACATCGATAGATTTAACGAAGAAATACGTAACCGCGATTACAACCAATTAGATCATATTATTTGCTACATAATTAATAACTGTATCACGTACAGCGATGCAGGCGGTATTGAAGAAATAAAGCCATTTTATGTTACAACTATAACGAGTACATTTAATCGTTTAACTTGTGAAGAATTAAAAAGGTACCTGACTTCTAAATAAGCATTAAATAAGAATCTTAAATATCGCAAACAGTGATGTAGGTGTTACTCAAGAAAAAAGAACGCTTTATTTTTTAATTAGCACGAGTTAATGAACGAATATCGATAATATAATATAACGCTTAATATGAATTTTATCTGTCTGATTATTTAATAGCTTAACTTATTTCACAGTAACGTCATCGACTGCCCTTAGGCTCTTTTCCCTTTTTGTCCAAACTAATCGATAGTCGAAAACTAGTATCATGTAGGTGTGAATTTAGTCTTAGTTTGTAGAAACTATTAAAATGATAAAAATGGATATCGTATTAAATCGTAAAAGATGCCAATTTACGATAAAAATTAAGAAATCGTTCAATTTGATTTTGTTACAATGGAAAAACCGTCTCCTGCTATGTCAAAAAATCGTTACCGTTTGATTAACAAACCGACGCCTTGTTAAGTTATATAAGGAACACGGAAGTCGCGCGCGAGCTCTTTTGTGCCTGAAATTCCGGAGAGTGAACATCGAAGAAGAACATAAATATCAGGTAAGTAAGAAAAAATATCAAACAACAACATTGTAACTAGTAATTTATAACGTCTAAACCATTAATTTACAACACTTAAGCTATTAATTTATAACATTCAAGCCATTAATTTATAACATTTAAGGAATTAATTTATAACGTCTAAACTATTAATTTATAACATTTATGCTATTAATTTATAACATTTAAGCCATTAATTTCTAACTTTTGAACTGTTATTTTATACATTTAGCCATTAATTTATAACATTTAAACTATTAATTTATATCATCTAAGCCATTAAATTATAACATTCAAGCTATTAATTTATAACATTTAAACTGTTAATTTATAACATTTAAACCATTAATTTACAGCATTTAATGTGTTATTTTATACATTTAAGCCATTAATTTATAACATTTAAGCAAATAATTTATGACATTTAAACTATTAATTTCTAACATTTAAGCCATTAATTTCTAACATTTAAGCAATTAATTGACAACATCTGAGCCACTAATTTACAACATTTAAACTGTTGTTTTATACATTTAAGCTATTATTTTATAACATTTAAGCTATTAATTAACAACATCTAAGCCATTAATTTACAACATTTAAAGTGTTATTTTATACATTTAAGCTATTAATTTATAACATTTAAGCTATTAATTTATAACATTTAAGCCATTAATTTCTAACTTTTGAACTGTTATTTTATACATTTTGCCAATAATTTATAACATTTAAACTATTAATTTATATCATCTAAGCCATTAAATTATAACATTTGAGCTATTAATTTACAACATCTAAGCCACTAATTTACAATATTTAAACTATTAATTTATATCATCTAAGAAAATAATTTATAATATTTAAGCCATTATTCTAAAACAATTCCTCCATTAATTCTTGACAACTATACCAATAATTTATAACCATATTCTCCCATTAATTCAAAGTAATTGTGCTCTTAATTTATAACAGAAGTACCATTAATCGGAAGCAACTCTACATTCATTGATTTAAATCAGTACCATCAATGTGAGTGAATTAATGATTTATATTGTATTATTTTATTAACGAAATCTTTCAGGTCCCTGGATTGCTATTTTATTTCTATATAGCATTATTTTTTAATTTTAAATACAGTACTTAATTTCTCATTTCACTATTTTGTATAAAAGCAGTGGTAACGCAGAGTGTAATTTTAAGGTGTAATTTTCCATGTTTGCTAAAAACCAAGGAAACAACACCATATTCATGGAATCAAGGAAGCAAGTGTAGTTTAACCGAAGGCAACGACATCTTATCTGTAGCTGCACATGAGTCATAGGACATTTCAAATAGTGTTGTTGTTTTGCCTCGGAGTACCAAAACCGTTAGATTACAAGTAATTTAAAAACAAATAAACTCCGGACAAAACAATGCCGCCGCTACAATGTCGCTTTATTATAAAATAATTTTACATCTCTGCTTCCAATGCGTAAAAACTCATATGTAAATGGGACCCGAGCGTAGTTACCTCCTCGTGGTGGGTCCCGGTAATTGGTATCGTTTTCCAAATAATAATACACCAAGTACTATTTCGAATATTAGTATTATTATTCGAAAACGATATCAAGCTAAAAACTACTTGAATATAGTCTGGTCTTGATCAAGCAAAATAGTTTTGGTGATCTAAACTGGACTAATACCCCCCCGCGGGGGCAACGTGGGACATCGTGGGACATCGCAGGACACCGTGGGATGCGAGCGTATTAGCTTTAACTAATCATAAGATAGATACCTATGTTATGTACATTGTAAGCTCATTCTGTACAAAGATACTTATCTATCTTGGAACGACAAATAAAGATCTCGTCTCTCTTGATCCCCTCGCTTACCATACTGGAAAAATTGTTCCCACGATATATCGGTTCGCGATCACTCAGTTCTCTCAAACTGTCGCGTGGCGTACTCTCTCGCGTGTATTTCGGGTGCGTGCGGGTCAATGTGCTCTAGACAACTCTTCGGATTCGTAAGTCGCCCAAGGACAGCTCTGTCTTGGTGACTGCTCAACGTTTGCATCGGATCACGGGAGTTGTCGTCGTGCCGGTGATGCTTGCTAATCTGTTGGGGATTCAGTCGTGGATCTGCAGTCCTGTCCGATTGGTACTTCGGTACTCGGTCAGGGACCAGCAATTTCACGTCCTCCGTAATCCTGTTCGGCCCCGCGGGAGTGGACCCCACTGTTCAGTTGAGGTATTGCCTTCGTAATCCTGTTCAGCGGTCCCTCCCCGTGAGTGGACCCCACTGTTCAGTTGGGGCCTCGTGCCTTGGTAATCCTGTTCAGCGGTCCCTCCCTGTGAGTGGACCCCACTGTTCAGTTGGGGCCTCTTGCCTTCGTAATCCTGTTCAGCGGTCCCTCCCCGGGTTCCACTTGTTCAGTTGGAGTGTGTCAAGTTGCTGGCCTATGTGCTGGATCCACGGCTGAATTACTAGTGGATCACTGGCATCATCTGTCGGCGCCATCGACCGCGACTCGTGTAAGTTTCGAACGGCGAAACAGGAATCGAGTTACGGCCAATTCTTGGGCTTTCCGTTGAACCTCGGGGTTATCTCGTGTACGGGGGTACGTCGCGTAGGTTTGTTAGTTCTTTCGAGAGATCGCGATCTCGTCCGTTTCGGGACAGTGTCAGTAGCTTCATCTTCTTCATTTCGCTCCAAGTTAGATAAATGTGTCTTTGATACCGAATGTTGCCAGTAGGGATGCGAATTATTGTATATTTGTACTGATCGATGTAATCGTTGTGTGGGAGATAGATGATGCGTTACGTATGCCTTGTTCTACGTTTGTAAAGATTCATGTTAGCGCTGCGTTGGAGATATGTGTTTCGCAGTTAGACTACGAAACAACTATTTCTTTACGCAGGCCCATGGTCAAGTAGTGTCAAATCTGGATATTCTGCCAATAGGTTGAATGTCGAGATCGATGTGTAGTGTTAAATAACCCATGGGCGGGTCTCGTGCGTAGTCACCTCCTCGTGGTGAGACCTGGTAATTGGCATCGTTTTCCAAAAATTAATCAGTCGATTATTCTTTGGAAAACGATACCAAGCCAAGAACTACGCAACAGTCCAGTTTGTATCACCAAAAGCCTCTAAGATCATTTTGGATGATCTACACTGGACTGCACTATTAATTTATAACATTTAAGCCATTAATTTACAACATTTACGTCATGAATTTACAACATCTAAGTCACAAATTCATAACATTTAAGCTATTAATTTTTACATTTATACCATTAATTCCTAACACTCAAACTATTAATTTATAACACTTAAGCTATTAATTTATAACATTTAAGCAAATAATTAACAACGATTAAACTATTAATTTATAACAATTGAAACAATAATTGGCACATTTAAAACATTAATTTATAAGAATCAAACCATTCCTCGAGGAATCAGTAAGTCTCGCGCTAATAGCCCAATACATCGATAGATTTAACGAAGAAATACGTAACCGCGATTACAACCAATTAGATCATATTATTTGCTACATAATTAATAATTGTATCACGTACAGCGATGCAGGCGGTATTGAAGAAATAAAGCCATTTTATGTTACAACTATAACGAGAAAATTTAATCGTTTAACTTGAGAATAATTAAAAAGGTACCTGACTTCTAAATAAGCATTAAATAAGAATCTTAAATATCGCAAACAGTGATGTAGGTGTTACTCAAGAAAAAAGAACATTTTATTTTTTAATTGGCACGAGTAAATGGACGAATATCGATAATATAATTTAACGCTTAATATGAATTTTATCTGTCTGATTATTTAATAGCTTAACTTATTTCACAGTAACGTCATCCACAATTTTTGTCCGCAATTCGATGCGCGTTTTACTCCACGTATGCTCCAAATACAGCGCACTTCAGCCTGTTTGTGCTATGTCAACTCTGTGCCCTGTCAAATCTACCATAATTGCCGTTTTGGAGATTCTGCCGGAAATATTCAATTGGACGTACCTCCGTTTCCCTTGGAGATATGTCGAGAGTTCGGTGCGCGTCATGCTCCACATTTGCTGCCAGATACAGCACACGTGCTCCTGTTTACATTATGTCAACTTTGGTCAGGGTCAAATCCAATGTTATTGCAGGTTTGCGTATTCATGCTTCAATTATCAATTCCACTGCTATTGGTCATATGTCTACAATACGGTGCGTGTTATACTCCAAATATATTGCTAAAAACAGCGTACTTTTCTTGGTTTACTCTATGTCAACTTTAGGCCCTGTCAAATCCAGCATTATTGCATTTTAGCAGATTCAGTCTTAAATATTCAGTTGAACGTATCACAGTCTCTCTTACAGATATCTCGACCATTCGATGCGCGATATACTCCACATTTGCTGCCAAATACAGCGCACGTCGGCCGGCTTGCGCAATGTCAACTTTGTGTCCTGTCAAACCCTTTGTAGATGCAGTTTAACATTTTTAGTCTCAAATATTCAATTAACCGTATCACCGCTGCTATTGCTGGTATGACGACAAATCGATGCACAGTGCACTCCACTTTTGCTGCCAAATACAGCGCACCTGCACCTGTCATTATGTCAACTCAGGTCGAGGTCAAATCCAATGTCATTGCAGTACTGCATACTCAGGATTCAACAATCCATTCAACGTATCTCCGTTTCCATTATATATATGTCGACAGGTCAATGCCCTTTATACCCCACGTTTTCTGAGAAATACAGTGCAAATCAACCTGATTGCGCTATGTCAACCCTGGTCCCTGCCAAATCCTCTGTAGTTGCAGTTTTGCATATTTAGGCTTCAGTATTCAATTCAACGTATCTCCGCTGATATTGGTGGTATGTCTACAATTCGATGCGCGTTATACTCCTCATTTGCTGCCCAATACAGCGGACCTGCTCCTGTTTACATTATGTCAACTCGGGTCGAGGCAAATCCAATATTATTGCAGTACTACATATCCAGGCTTCAATATTCAATTGAATGTATCTCCGTTTCCATTGAAGACATGTCAACAGTACCATGCGCGTTATGCTCCACATTTGCTGACAAATACAGCTCACCTGCTCCTCTTTACATTATGTCAACTCGGGTCGAGGACAAATCCAATGTTATTGCAGTACTGCACATTCTGTATTAAATATTCAATTGAGCGTATCTCAGTTTCTATTCCTGATGTCTCGACAATTCGATGCGCGTTATACACCACATTTGCTGCTAAATACGGGGCCTATCAGCCGGAGTTCGCCTCGGGACGTCATAGGGTGAGGACGTGTTTTGGCACGCTCCTGCCAAATGGAGGGTTACTTTGTTCAGGCGTTCTTTGGTGCAGGCGTTGCGTGTTTGGGGTTGTTACATTTGAGGGTGGATGGTGTGGATGAGTGGCTCTTTTTAGAGCGAGGAGCAGTGGAGGTGTTGTATAGGGAGGTATGGGTGTGGATTTTCGATTGTCGATGAGTCGTAACGGTCTCCGATGAGACTTTGCGTTTTGTGGGGATATTGAGGCGACGATGGCTAGTGCGTCTTGTAGAACTTGAAGAATTTATTTAGTTTTGAGAGGTTTGCACTCGCGATGGCATGACGCTTGTGAAGGCCCCAAATGCGTAATATTTTTGTTATCGTAACGAGTACTGGGTGAAATGGATGTCATTGTATGGTTGACGGTTATGTGAGGCGTACGTTTGAAAAGAACGTTGAGCAGGTGAGGGGTTTCACCGCGCAGACGTAAGGCGGCGCCACCTTGCGGGCAACGTCTGTGGGCATGTACAGTCGGCTCGATTTAGTTTACACGAGCCGAAATATGTACGTTGGAGTGGATAAATAAGTAATGGTGTGCCGTGTAATGATGAGGCTGTAGCAGTTACGTGGCGATTAGTAGGTTGGAGTATGTAGCGGTAGATGTAGTACTGCTTTAGTATTTTAATATTTTTATTTATTTTATTTATTCTTTACTCATTTATTATTTTAAATTACTTATTTGTTTGTTTATTTATCTATTTATTTAGTTATTATTATTATTATTTATTATTTTTTTTTATATTTATGCCTTATTTATTAATTCTTTGTTGGGTACTTATTTATTTATTTATTCTTTTGAGTACGCGACAATTTTATTCTTTGATTTATTTATTTATTACTGCTCATTATTTATTATATATTTTTTGTTATTTATCTATATTGTGGCGTCTTGGGCGCGCATCGTCGGGTCTTTAGCAGAATGCAGGCGTTAGACAGGTGAATTTTAGATTGCACAATATTCCTGTATTATATTATCATTTCATTGGCTTATTGTTGACGACTTGGCGATGTACATGGACTTTCGATTATTATGTTTATCGCAGATGAAAGGACATCGGAGCCTTCCCTATGGATCTTCGGGAAAATCCCTTAACACCGTAATCGAGAATCTATCATAGGCGTAATTAAACAATTGTCGTTTTTCGATCCGATTGTATTTGTACGAGATTTGTGATAATGACCTTGGGCTCGAGGCGACAGCCAGTCGCCGAACGTAGCCGCGGTCACGAGATGAACGCTTTGTCTATCAAAGGTATGAAGTAATTCTATACCTCTCCTTAAAAGAAATATTTCTGGTGACAGGCAACAGTAAACATTCCAACGGTCTGTCCCGTGTCTCGTCACACGCAGACACTATTCTTCGAGTAAGATGATTGCCAGATGTCGATGAGTCTCCGCAGTACATATTCAGCTATCCTGAGGGCCCGTTACGAATCTTAAGATTTAGTTGGCTAAAGTCCTCCTGACAGACAAACAATCTTTGTCCCAGCTACGGGAAGATAGGAGAGACCTATTTTTCAACGAACGGCGTCTCCCACGAGCAACATTCCCCCGAGGGCGGCTAGCATCTTTTTCTAACCACCGATATGGAGTTTGACCAATTAGCAGCAACGCCATTTTCCCGCACCTTCTAAACGAAGGCTATCCTCGACGAATCCAAGGATCTCGTGTCCTTAGACACACCCCATCATAGTTTTTCTGTGCAGCATCATCGCGACGGAAAGTCATTCTCTCGTGAGGTCGTATTAGCGAATTACTTAGCGTCTGCACGTTCGGTGGATATTCCACGTTTTAACAAAGAGTCCGACTTATATTTTGTGAG
This sequence comes from Bombus flavifrons, assembly GCF_040668555.2. NCBI lineage: Eukaryota > Metazoa > Arthropoda > Insecta > Hymenoptera > Apidae > Bombus > Bombus flavifrons. The sequence continues at coordinate 149,441 of NW_027184807.1, read as the reverse complement.
CATGTTCATCCATAATCCCGTTGACCGCCGATTCGTTATCGAACCTAGGATCATGGTCATTAGTTTCTCGAGTATCGAGTTACCACGGTTACTTGTCCAATTCTATAATAGTCGCATTTGCACTAGTCAATGTCTTCTCTATTGTATATCGACAATGTGTAATCCAAACGAAGATTCGTATCACGCCCCTAACCCTAATTCTAATGGAAACCCGATATATATGTATGAAAATACATGCACACGCGGGCGAACTGACCAGCTCTCTCACCCGGAAGCGGAACTCGCAGTCAACCGTGACGAGCAGCTCATATATATGCCTCGATTCTCAGTCAAGCCGTTAGTCGTGCTCGCAGAACAGTAGAAGCAACATGGAGATTTATAGATCTCTATTACGCGTCGTTGGTCTGTTCGTGCCAAGCAAGGTAGATACAATTTCCGAACTACCACTGGAGATTTCGCACCTGATACTTCGAAAATTGGATCCCCAGACCCTGCAAAGCGCCGCGCTTGTCTCGCGCAAATGGTTGAACGTATGTAGATCGGACAAGTGTCTACGGCGGAGAGCAAGACGTCACATGCGGCATACGAGAAAGCGAGTTAGGAAAGAGTTTCTCGGACCAGCAGCCACGAAAGCTGCCAACCAAGAATCAAGAAGTAGAGTACGTGGTGGATGGAACCTAAGACGCGAAGTAAGCTTATCCGCTGCTCGTACGGCGGTCGCCGTTGGAAGGATACGTGGTCCTCCGAAAATTTCCAAGCTAAATCGTCCCATCGATGTTGGATCACAAAAATGTATTAGATTCTAATTGATAGTATGTACCTTAATTTGACTGCTTGCTCTTGCGAGAACGTGAAACGGTCTTGTCTGGCGAAAACGATTCAGAACTGCAGCGTAAATCTTGAAATAAAATGGTTCCATTGAGACGGCAATTTGTTTCAGATGCGCCAATATTCTGACGAAATGTCGACAATGTATCTTACATTGACGCTGTGTCGCGCAATGCGTTACATTCTGTTGAGATATGTGTAAATTGCTGTGCTGGACTTGGTTAAATGCGTAGTAGAGATACTTGTATGTGAGTGTCGATGTTTGGAGGTATGTGTGTGTGCTGCGTCCCGAAAAGCAGATAACTGGAAACTAGTCAGTCGGTTCAGAGTCGGTTAAGAGTCGGGTATGGAAGAAAGTATGAATCGATGAATGTATTAGGAATCGTCCATGGAATAAATATATTACTATTTTAATATGAATCGTTAGTGTAAATTTAGTGTTCCTATAACACTATCTCGGCTCCAAAGATCCAGAACTTTCAACACATTCGTTCCGTTAAAGTGGAATATTACATGTATCGTAACAGGAGCATTATTGAATATTCATTTCAACGTATCACCGCTGCTATTGGAGATTGGACGCTGATTAGACGTGAGATGTACTTCCCATTTGCTGCCAGATATAGCGCAAATCAGCCGGTTCGCACTATGTCAACTCTGGGCCCTGTCGAATACATTATAATTGCAGTTCTGCATACTCCGGCTTCAATTTCCATTTGGACGTATCTACGCATGCTATTGGTGATATATCTACAATTCGACTCGCGTTATAATCCACAATTTCTGCCAAATACGGCACAAATCGGCCCGTTTTTGCTATGTCAACTCTGGGCCCCGTCAATTCCATCCCAACTGCAGATTTGCAAATTAAGCATTAAATATTCTATTAAACGTATCTCCGCTGCTACTGGTGGTATCACGACAATTCGATGCGCATTATACTCCACATTTGCTGTCAAATACAGCGGACCAGCACCAGTTTACATTATGTCAACTCGGGTCGAGTTCAAATCCAATGTTATTGCAGTACTGCATATTCAGGATCGAAAATTCCATTGAACGTTTCTACACTGCCATTGGTGCTATCTCGACAACGCCATGTGTGTTATACTCCACATTTGCTGCCAAAGACAGCGCACATCAACCGAGTTGCGCAATGTCAACTCTGTACTTGGGATACATATGTATTTGGGTGTTTGCGATATTTAGGCTTCAGTATGCAATTAATCGTATCTCCTCTGATATTGGTGGTATGTCGTAAATTCGATGCGCGCTGTACTCCTCATTCGCAGCAAAATACAGCGCCAATCAGCCGGTTTTTGCAATGTCAACCCTGGTCCCTGCCAAAACATTTGTAATTGCAGTTTTGCATATTTAGGCTTCAGTATTCAATTAAACGTATCTCCGCTGATATTGGTGGCATGTCAACAATTCGATGCGCATTATACTCCTCATTTGCTGCCCAATACAGCGGACCTGCTCCTGTTTACATTATGTCAACTCGGGTCGCGGCAAGTAAAATGTTATTCCAGTTCTGCATATTCAGGATTCAATATTCTATTGAAAGTATCTCAGTTTCTGTTCCAGATATCTCGACAATTCGATGCGCGTTATACTCCACATTTGCTGCCAAATACAGCTCGTATCAGCCGGTATTCGCAATGCCATCTCTGGACCCTGCCAAATCGTTTGTAATTGCAGTTTTGCATATTTAGGCTTCAGTATTCAATTAAACGTATCTCCGCTACTATCAGAGGTATGTCGACAATTCGATGTGCGTTATACTCCACATTTGCTGCCAAATACAGCGTACATCAGCCCGTCCTACATAAGTGAACTCTGTGGCCTGTTTAATCCAGCGTATTTGCAACTTTGCAGATTCAGTCTTAAATATTCAATTGAACGTATCAGGGTTTCTATTACACATATCTCGACCATTCGATGCGCGTCATGCTCCACATTTGCTGCCAAATGCAGAGCACTGCTGCCCGTTTTCCCCAAGTCAATTCTGTGTCCTGTCAAATCCAGCGTAATTGCAATTTTGCATATTTATGCTTAAGTATTCAATTGAATGTATCTCCGTTGCTATTGGTGGTATGTCGGCAATTCGATGCGCGTTATTCTAAACATTTCCTGCCTAGCACCTGCGCACGCACTCCTGTGTTCGTTATGTCACCCCTGGACGGGGAGAAATAAACCGAAGTTGCCGTTTTGCAATATTTATGCTTAAGTATTCAATTAGACGTATCTCCGCTGCTATTGTTGATATGTCGATAATTCGGTTCGCGTTATACCCAACATTTCCTGCCAAATACAGTGCACATCAACAGGTTTGCGCAGTGTCAACTGTGTATCCTGTCAAATCCAGTGTACTTGCAGTTTTACATATTTAGGATGCAGCATTCAATTAAAGGTATATCCGCTACTGCTGGTGGTATGACGACAATTCGGTGCGCGTTGTACTCCTCATTCACTGCCAAATACAGAGCCCTTCGGCCGGTTTACGTTATGTCAACTCTGTGTCCTGCCAAATCCTTGGTAATTGCAGTTTAGCACATATAGGCTTCAGTATTCAATTAAACGTATCTCCGCTCCTATTGGTGGTATGTCGACAATTCGATGCTCGTTATACTCCTCACTTGCTGCCAAATGCAGCGCACGTGTTCCTGTTTACGCTATGTCAACTATGTTCAATGTCAAATCCAATGATATTACAGATCTGCCTATTCAGGCTTGAATATTCATTTGAATGTATCTCTGCTGCTATTGCTGATATCACGGCAATTCGATGCGCATTCTACTCCAAATTTGCTCCCAAATACAGCGCGGATCAGCCGGTTTTCGCTATGTCAACCCTGTTCCGTGCCAAATCCTTTGTATTTCCAGGTTTGCATATTTATGCTTATGTATTCAATAAAATGTATCTCCGGTGCTATTGGAGATATGTCGACAATTCGGAGCGCGTTACATGCCACATTTGCTGCCAAATACGGCGCTCATCAACCGGTTATGTTAAATACAACAATATGTTAAATACATTGTAATTACTGTTTTCAGCCTGTTCAGATTCTGCCTGAAGTATTCGATTGAACGTATCTCAGTTTGCATTCCAGATATCTCGACAATTCGATGCGCGTTATGCTCCACATTTGTTGCCAAAAGCAGCGCACCTGCTGCTCTTTACATTATGTCAACTCGGGACCAGGACAAATGCAATCTTATTGCAGTACTGCATATTCAGCATTCAGTATTCAATTAAACGCATCTCAGCTGCTATTGGTGGTATGTCGACAACTTGGTGCGCGTTATACTGCTCATTCGCTACAAAATATCGCGCCCTTCAGCCGGTTTGTGCTGTGTCAACTCTGTGCTCTGCGAAATCCAGCGCAATTGCAATTATGCAGATTCTACAATAAATATTCAATTGATCCTATCTCCGTACCTATTCGAGATATGTCGTCAATTCGAAGCGCGTTATACCTCAAATTTGCTGCAATAAAACAGCGTGCATCAGCTCATTCACGCTATGTCAAATCTGGGCCCTATCAAATAGCGCGTTATTGCAATTTTGCAGATACTGCCTGAAATATTCAATTGAACGTATCTCCGTTTCCAATGTAGATCTGACGACAATTCGATGCCCGTTATACTCAACATTTGCTGCCCAATACAGCGCACCTACTCCCGTTTACATTATATCAACTCGGGTCGGGGTCAAATCCAATGTTTTTGCAGTACTGCATATTCAGGCTTCAATATTCAGTTGAACGTATCTCCGCTGCTATTGGTGATATGTCGACAATTCGATGCGCGTTATATTCCACATTTGCAGCCAAATACAACGCACATCAGCCGGTATTCTCTATGTCAAATCCAGGCCCTGACATCTCCAGCGACATTATATACATCACAATACTATATTATATGTCGGAGATGAAAGAACATCGGGATTATCCGGCTGGAATGTTGGGGAAACCCCCAATACCCTAGTCCAGACATTTACTATAGCTACACTTAAGTAATAAAAGTAAGAAATAGTTCTAATGTTTCAATCTGGCCTTTATGACGATGGGTTCGGGCTCGAAGTGACATAGCGGGTCACTAGACTTAGCCACGGTCACGGGAGGGTGTGTACCTGACAAAGTTATGGAATGATTATATGGCCCTCATTAAGAGCAAAGATTGACCCGAGAAGTGGGGACAGGAGTGTATAAGAGCGGTTTCATTTGGATCGAGAGCCAGAGAAGTAGAGAGTTAGTTAGTCATTGTACGAATTACTGATTGAGTTACTCGAATCGTGTATTACGTTGATACACGTCCTCCCGTGGACAGTGGATTCGTTATTGGACCTGAATCCGTGGTTACTATCATCTCGACCATCCTATCGCCGCTATAACTCATAGCCCCTTGTAGTGTCCACATTTGTACCAATAAACCTTAGCTACATCCGTTATGATAATGTGAGTAAATGTTCATCGAACGCCCATAATTCTAATCCTTCTCCGACATATATATAGCAGATACTGTCTTAAATATTCAATTGAACGTATCGCAGCTGGTATTGTTGATATGTGGGCAATTGGATGCACATTACACTCCACAATTGCAGCCGAATGCAGCGCCCATCAGCCGGTTTGCGCTATGTCAACTCAGTGCCCTGCCAAATAAAACGTTATTGCAGGATTGTAGATTCTGTCTTAAGTATTCAGTTGAACGTATCTCAGTTTCTATTCCAGATACCTCGGCAGTTCGATGTGCGTTAAACTCCACGTTTGCTGCCAAATACAGCGCACATAGTTCGGTTTGCGCAACGCTAACTCTGGGCCTTGTCAAATACAGCGTTGTTGCAGTTTTGGAGATTCAGCCTGAAATATTCAATTGAACGTATCTCAGTTTCTATTCCAGGTACCTGGACAATTCGATGAGCGTTATACTCCATATTTGCTGCCAAATACAGCGCTCGTCAGCCGGTTTTTGCTATGTCATCTCTGTGAACTGTCAAATACAGTGTAATTGCCGTATTGGAGATTCCACCATAAATATTCAATTGAACGTATCTCTGCTGCTATTGGTGCCATATCGACAATTCGATGAGCGTTATACTCCTCATTTGCTGCCAAATACAGCGCACCTGCTCCTGTTTGCATTAGCCTACATATGCTAAACTGCAATTACCATTTACTTGGCCGGAACCAGGGTTGACATTGCGCAAACCGGTTCATGTGCGCTGTATTTGGTAGCAAATGTGGAGTATAACGCGCATAGAATCGTCGAGATTTCTGGAATACAAACTGAGATACATTCAATTGAATATATCAGACAGAATTTCCATAAGTGCAATTACGCAGTTTTTGACAGGACCCAGAGTTTGCATAGCGCAAACTGAACGATGGGCGCTGTATTTGGCAGCAAATTTGGGGTTTAACGCGCATCGAATTGTTGAGATATCACATATACCAGTGTAGACACTTTCAACTGAGTATTGAATCCTGAATATGTAGTACTGCAATAACATTGGACTTGACCTCGACCCGAGTTGACAAAATGTAAACAGGAGCGGGTGCACTGTATTTCAAGCAAATGTGGAGTATAACGCGCATCAATCTGCCGACATATCTGCCATGGAAACGGAGAAACGTTCAATTGAATATTTAAGACAGAATCTGCAAAATTGCAATTACAATGAGCTTGGCGGTGGCCTGTGGTGACACAGTGCCAACCGGCTGATGGGTCCTGCATCCAGGAGCAAGGTGGTGTATAACGCGTATCGAGTGATCGACATATCAACAGTAGCAGCGGAGATATGTTCAATTGAATATTGATGTCCGTATATGCAGAACTGTAATAACATTGGACTTGGCCTCGACCAGAGTTAACATAGTGTAAACAGGAGTACGTGCGCTGTACTAGGCGGCAAGTGTGGACTGTATCGTGCATCGAATTTTCGACATATCACCAATAGCAACAGAGATACGTTCAATTGAATATTTAAGACAGTATCTTCTATACAGTAACTACGCTGGATATGTCATGGCCCGAAGCTGACATAGAATTGCCGGCTGATGTGCACTGTATGAGGCAGGAAATGTGGGGTATAACGTGCATCGAATTTTCGACATGTCTCCAATGAAAACAGAGATATCGTCAATTGAATATTTCCTGCAGAATCTCCAAAACGGCAGTAACGCTGGATTTGACAGGACACACAGAAGACATTGCGCATACCAGTTGATGTGCGCTGTATTTGGCAGCAAATGTGGAGCAGAACGCGCATCGAATTGTCGAGATATCACCAATAGCAGTGTAGAAACGTTCAATGGAATGTTGAATCTTGAATATTCAGTATTGCAACAACATTGTATTCGACCTCGACCCGAGTTGACATAATGTAAACAGGAACAGATGCGCTTTATTTGGCAGCAAATGTGGAGCAGAACGCGCATCAAATTGTCAAGATATCACCAATAGCAGTGTAGAAACGTTCAATGGAATGTTGAATCTTTAATATTCAATATTGCAACAACATTGTATTCGACCTCGACCCGAGTTGACATAATGTAAACAGGAACAGATGCGCTTTATTTGGCAGCAAATGTGGAGCAGAACGCGCATCGAATTGTCGAGATATCACCAATATCAGTGTAGATACGTTCAATTGAATATTGAAGCCTGAACATGCAAAACTGCATTTATAATGAATTTGACGCGGCACAGAGTTGACATAGCAAAAACCGTCTGATGCGCGCGGTATTTGGCTGGAAATGTGGAGTAGAACGCGCATCGAATTGTCGAGATATCTGTAATAGAAACAAAGACGCGATCAATTGAATATTTCAGGCAGAATCTCAAAAACTGCAATAAAGCATGATTTCACAGGGCACAGAGTTGACAAAGTGCCACCCGGCTGACGTGCCCTGTATTTGGCAATAAATGTGCAGTATACAGCGCATCAATTGTCCATATATTAACTTCTTTATTTTTGAATTCTTTCCCTACATCACTATGAATTTATTTAATCTTATCATTGAATTGATTCTCAACTTCTAGTCAAAAAGTTTTTAATCTTTCGATTACTTCTGACTTATGTCGTAAGAAGTAAATCTTTGTGAATTTTGAAAAATCATCCTTAAATGTAAGAAAATACAGTTTCTTGCCTAATGACTCGACTTCCATAGGTCCACATACATCCGTATAAATAATTTCGCGAGGTTTAGTCGCACGATTGATTTTCTCATGAAAACTCGATCTTACGTTTCACGTACGCGCAACCTTCACAGAAAAAGCTACTATCCTCCACGACTTTCATATTCGAATTTTCTAAAAACTCTTTAACATGTCCGATGTTTTGATGACATAGCCGTTCGTGCCATAACTGCAATGTGTCCGCGTTTGACTCTGCTCTATTGATAAAATTACAAACTGACGGTATGATAACTCGCATATCTATTTTATACAAATTTCCGATAACAGAAACTTTTGCTATTATTTTCTGGTTTTGTAAAAACATACAATTGGTCCCTTCCTATAAACCACAGAAATCTATGCCTCTTCTCGCAACAGATCTAATGGAAAATAGGTTTCTTTTCGTACCTGGTACGTACAGAACATCGTTCATTGTACATGTCACCCATTTGCCGTCCACAAAAGTCTCTACTTTGATTTATCCTTTGCCGCACGCATCCATGAACGTACCATCGCCGATCTCTATCTGCACAGTGTTATCGAATTCTCCGAAGACGCTGATCCATTCCCGTTGTCCTGTCATGTGATCCGTAGCTCCTGAGTCGATTATCCAAACATCAGGGTTTGCCGCTTGTATCACTGAGGTGCTTCCTAATAGACCAATTCCGCTGTGATCACGATTTTGATTTCTAGGTTCCTGGTTGTTTCTACTGTTGCTTCTTTTATTATTTTTAAAACAATTTTTACTGGTGTGGCCTTTCCTTTTGAATATAAAGCATCTAAAGCAATCCTTCTTTAGATGGCCAACTTTTCCACAATTGAAACAGCTTGGTTCTTGTTTCTCGTATTCACATTTGCTTGACTGTTTCTGCTGTTCCCTTTTATAATTGTTACCCTTTGTTACCAGCGCCACCGATGTTTCCTGGTCGTCTTTCTTCCATTTGGTTTCTTCGGTCATCAGCCTGGTACTAAGCCTGTCTAGGGTCTTCTTCCCTTCTTCCACCGAATCCCACGCACTGTGAAAATGGTCAAATTTGTTTGGCAACGCCGATAAAATGCGTGTTATCAGCATTTTCTCGCCAATTTCACTCCCAAGGGCTTTCATCTTCGCCGCTATCAATTCCAACTTACTCTGTACTCTTACTCTGTCATATACTGTATTCAAATTTTTCCACATTTCATGTGCTGTTGTGCAACATAAAAGAAGATCCAACGGTTTCTTTCCTACTGAAGTCACGACTAATTTTCTCGCTAACCGATCTGCCTTCAAAAATCTTTCACGATCGATTTCTTCCTCCGCGCTGTTACCTGGATGACAGAGATTCCCTCCACACACGTTGATCAGGTCGTGATCTTCCTCCAAAAGTGTACTCATAACAAAACGCCACTGCAGCCAGTTTTCTTCGCCGCGTAACATACCGATCTTCGCAATTGCTGATTCCATTTTAGCACTATCCCTTGCTTTACTAAGCACAACTCTTTAACAATTTATTCACTTCACGTTGCTGCCTTGCAATTTACAGTTGAGGTTAACCTGTTGAGGTTATTCGATGTGTAATCAGAGGAAACTCGTGGATAAATTGTCACGCAGAAAATATATTTAAATATAAGTGTAATTATATGTAAGAATACAATTTGAGCTGGTCCAGATCCGCACGCTAGCTGTGTTACCCAATAACTGAAAACCCCGAAGCCAACGTCGCCTGTCTACTGTTTACGGTCTGACTTCGTCGCAGTCTTTTGTTTACGCGCTCTCAATGGCTTCAGTGCTTGAGAAACTGAAAAGACCAGATGTAGAGTTTTCTTATAAGTTGTGACCACTTCAACAAAACCAATGCCTTTTCTGCAAAAAAGGAAGGACGCTTCAGATGTGGAAGAGAAGGATACTTTGCGAGAGAGTGTCAAAATGGCGTCCAAGTGGGAAGCAGTAACAGCTATTGGCATGAGCCAACACGTGGTCGCAGCAGAGGACAAGGAAACAAAGGAAATACGAGCAGGAGACGTGGAAACTTCCATCGTCAATCAATAACCGGCACGAGCGAGCATGGCAACTCAGGCGCAGGCACATGGATAGCAACGGCGCACGCAGCACACAACAGCAAGACGAATGAGATAAGTGAGAACGAAATAGTGTGGCTATTATATAGCGGTTGTACCGATCATATAATTAATAATGCAAAGAATTTTGGGAAATGTATTGATCTTAAAAAACCGGTAACTATATATTTGGGCGATAATAGATCGATAAAGGCAACTAAAGTAGGAAATGTTATAAGCTATTTTGAAGCATTTGGTAAGCGAACGAAAATAAATATGAGAAAAGTTTTTTATGTGAATGAAATGTCCGCAAACTTAATTAGTTCAGGTAAGTTAGCGGATAATAATAATATGGTTATTACAAAAGGAAATATTGCGAAAATAATGGATGTAAACAATGGACTTAGGGTTGTAGCGTTCAAAGAGAATGGGACATATTGAATGAAAAGTATATTGAAAGGGAAGGAGCACTTAGTAAACAGTGCCAAATGTAGTGGTATGAGTAAAAAAGAAAGAGAAAGAGATAGGGAACGTGAAAGAGATAGGGACCGTGACAGGGAAAGAGAAAGAGAAAGAGATAGGGAACGTGAAAAAGATAGGGACCGTGACAGGGAAAGAGAAAGAGAATGAGATAGGGAACGTGAGAGAGATAGGGCAGATTATGTCACACATATGAAACAACATATTGAAGCAGATGAAAAAAAGGGACCAGATGGATTACAACCAGCCAAAAAGCCCAAAATCTCTTTACATTTCGTCAACCACTGTCTCTGCCAAATCATTGGTAATTGCAGTTTTGCATATTTAGGATTCCGTGTTCAATTAAACGTATCTCAGGTGCTATTGGTGGTAAGTCGTCAGTTCAATGCGTGTAATACTCCTCATTTGCTGTCAAATACGGAGCACGCGCTCCTGTTTACGCTATGTCAACTCTGTGCGGTGTCAAATACAATATTGATACAATTCTGCGTATTCAGGCTTCAATATTCATTTAAATGAATCTCGGATGCTATTACTAATATGTCGACAATTCGATTCGCGTTATACAACACATCTGCTACCAAATGCAGCGCACGCCAGTCGGTTTGCGCTATGTCAACTCTGGTCTATCGCCATGTCACTGTAATTGCATTTCTACATATTAGGGCTTCAATATTCAATTGAACGTATCTCCGTTTCCATTGGAGATTCGTCGACATGTTCGATGCGCACTATGCTCCACATTTGCTGACAAATACACCGCACCTGCAACCGGTTTACATTATGTGAACTCAGGACCAGGACCAATGCAATGTTATTGCAGTACTGCATATTGGGGCTTCAATATTCAATTGAACGTGTCTACACTGCTATTTTTGATAACTCGACAATTCGATGCGCGTTATTCTCAACATATGTTGCCAAATAGAGCGCCCTACAGCCGGTTTTTGCTATGTAAACTCTGGTCCCTTCCAAATCCTTTGTAATTCCAGTATTCCATATTTAGGCTTAAGTATTCAATTGAACGTATCTCCGATTCCACTGGAGATATGTCGACCACTCGATGAGAGTTGTACACCACTCGATGAGAGTTGTACACCACTCTTGCTTCCTAATACAGCGTACGTAATCCTGTTTACACTATGTCAACTCTGGTCGAGGTCAAGTCGAACGTTATCACAGATCTCCATATACGGACATGAATATTCAATTGAACGTACCTCCGTTTCCATTAGAGATATGCCGACAATTCGATGCGCGTTACACCCCACATTTCGTGCCTCATACAGTGTAAGTCAGCCGGCTTGCTCTATGTCAGCTCCGGGCCCTGACATATCCAGCGTAGTTACTGTATAGCAGATGTTGTCTTAAATAATCGATTGAACGTATCTCAGCTGCTATTGTTGATATGTCGACAATTCGATGCTCGTTATGCTCCACACTTACTGCCTAATATAGCGCACGTATTCCTGTCTACACAATGTCAATTCTGGTGGAGGATAAATCCAACGTTATTGCAGTTTTGCATATTCAGGCTTCAATATTCAATTCAATGTATCTCCGCTGCTATTGGTGGTATGTGGACAATTCGATGAGAGTTGTACTCCTCATTTACTGCCAAATGTAGCGCACGTGCTCCTGTTTACGCTATGTCAACTCTGTTCGATGTCAAATAACAGTGATATTACAGTTCGGCGTATTCAGGCTTGAATATTCATTTGAATGTATCTCGGTTTAATTGCTGATATATCGACAATTTGATGAGCGTATTACTACACACTTCCTGCCATATACAGCGCGCATCAGTCGGTTTTTGCTATATCAACCCCGGTCACTGCCAAATCCTTTGTATCTTCAGTTTTCCACATTTAGGCTTTAGTATTCAATTAAGCGTATCACCGCTGCTATTGCTGGTATGACGACAGATCGATGCGCAGTGCAGTCCACTTTTGCTGCCAAATACAGCGCACCTGCACCTGTCATTATGTCAACTCAGGTCGAGGTCAAATCCAATGTCATTGCAGTACTGCATACTCAGGATTCAACAATCCATTCAACGTATCTCCGTTTCCATTATATATATGTCGACAGGTCAATGCCCTTTATACCCCACGTTTTCTGAGAAATACAGTGCACATCAACCTGATTGCGCTATGTCAACCCTGGTCCCTGCCAAATCTTCTGTAGTTGCAGTTTTGCATATTTAGGCTTCAGTATTCAATTCAACGTATCTCCGCGGAAGGATTCACCACTGTGGTAGGAGGACGAAGAGGGAGAGCGAGGCGAAAGAACAGGAAGCCTACGGTGCAACCTCTTCCAACGGTCCATGCTCCGACCGAGGCCGGAAGAACCAAGGGACGGGTATCGTCGTCTCTTCCTTCGTCGACATTGCGAATAGGGGCCTTGGCGCTCTGGACGGCGACCGGAGGCGGCTGATAGAGGGCAAGGACTTTCGCGGAGGCGGCCGCTCGGCCGGTGCGCCCCCGCACTGGAAGGGTATCCATGCGAGCAGCAGGCAGCGGCAATGGACTCGGAGCTATCGGGGCAGGAAACAAACGCAACTCTACCGGGCGGGACGCGCACAGCGTGAAAGTGCCGGGCCTTCCCCGACACCCACGGTGTACCGCGGTATCGCTCACAGTGAGGGGCTGCTCGGGCTTCACGTACAGGGATGCGATGTCAGTGGTGAAGAGAGAAGTCAAGCTCTCCGAACTCGACATCGCGGAGTTAAGACCGAGAAGGGCGATCACGGGGGCGCCGCTGTTCGAAATCCCAGGCCAGGACGCTGGGAGCAAAGCATCGCGACTGGCCGAGCAGATGGAGGCCACGCTGAAGGATTTGCCCGACAAGGTAAGCGTCCCGCGAAGGACGGCCGAACTCAGAGTGACCGGACTGGAGGACTCGGTCACCGCGGAGGGGGTGGCAGCCGCCGTTGCTGAGGCCGGAGGCTGCCACGCCGACGAGGTCAACGTGAGAGTTGTATGCCCCGCTCCTCGGGACCTCGGGTCGGTATGGCTACGCTGCCCGCTGACTGCGGCCAGGAGATTCAGCAGAGGAAGAGATGCCGGACCAGGAGGTAGGATCAACATAGGTTGGTCAGCGCCGAGTGTTTTCGCTCTCCCTGCGCTCCGACTCCAATGCTTCAAGTGCATGGAGTCGTCTCACGTGCGCCGTCAACTGCACATTGACGGCCGACCGGTCGGAGCGCTGCTACCGGTGCGGGGCGGAAGGACATCGCGCCAGGGACTGCTCGGCGCGAGTACCCACGTGTCCGGTGTGCGCGGACCTGGGACTGCCCGCGTCGCACCGTATGGGAGCACCGGCATGCAAACCGCCTGCCCGTAAGAGGAGGGCCGCACAGGAAGCAAGAACTGCCCCAGGCGACGGTGGGGATGCGGTGACGAGGAAGGAAACAATACCGCCGTCAACTGACCCCACGAAGGAGAGAAGAGAGGATGGAGAAGTCGGACACAACGACTGCGAGGGGAACGGCCCGGAGGAGGCTATGGAAATGGAGCCTTCCCCGACGTGAGCGGAAGAAGAGGAGGAGGACAACTGCTCCTGCAGTGCAATCTTAAACGCTACCGCCGCGCTCACGACTTAATGTTTCAGAGCCTGACGGAGCGGCGGATTGCTCTGGCGGCAGTGGCCGTGCCGTACAGCATTTCCGATTCGTCACGAGGCGCTGGGGATCTGATCGGCTCGGTTGCCATTTCTGGACTGGGATTGCTGGAAGCCTTTCCTGCTCGACGATTGAGCGGGTATGGGGCTTCGTGGCAGTGAAATGGGGCGACCTGGCCGTGGTGGCCGTCTACGTGTCGCCCAACATCAGCCGGACAGAATACGCCTCCTTTCTGGACGGACTCGCGGTTTGCACGAGACGTTTGGGCGCCTGCCCGTCATTGGTCCTCGGGGACTTCAACGCCCACTCAACGGCGTGGGGCTCCCGCAGGACCAACGGAAGGGTGCGCGACGTACAGGACTGGGCGGCCGCACTCGATCTCCGGCTTATGAACCGGGGGTCGCCCAGCACGTGCGTGGCGAGTCCATAGTGGACCTCACATGGGCAAACCCCGCCGCATCCAGCCGCATCCCGCCGCGTTTCCGGTTGGGAGGACTCCCAGGAGGAGACCCTCTCGGACCACCTCTACATCTTGATGTAGGTGGCGGTCGGCGGCGCGATGGGCGATCGTTCGTCAGGTGCGCGCGGGCCCATCGGCCCACCGGAAGGGAGAAGGAAATTCCCGCGGTCGGCGGTGACACGCCGCGACGAGGACTTCATGGTGGCGGCCACTATAGTCGTGGCTTGGTTGGAAGAATCCCCGACCGACGAGTACGCGGAAGCGGGAGCGACCCGGCTGAGGCGCGACATGCACGCGATCTGTGATTTGTGCATGCCACGGTCTGGAGCGCCGCGCCACGCCGGCGCAGTGTACTGGTGGTTCGAGGATATCGCTCGTCTCCGCGAGGCGTGCATCCATGCTCGGCGCCAGTACACCAGATCCCGCCGTAGACGGCGTTGGACGAAGACACGGTGGCTTGTCCGCACGAGGCCTACCGCGAAGCGCGGAGGCCCCTGCAACGAGCCATCAAGGAGGCGAAGAGGCGGACCTTGGACGAGCTTCTGGCCAGCCTCGACTCTAATCCCTGGAGGCGCCCTTACAAGACGGTATTGAACATACTCCGTCCATGGGCGCCTCCCTTAATGGAGAGCATGGAACCTCGGTTCCTGGAGGAGGTCGTCGGCACCCTGTTTCCGGGAGCAGCGAGGGAGGAATTTGGCAGCTTTACCGAAGAGGAGGAGCCGGAGCCTCGACCGCTGAAAGAAGAACCACGGGTCACTGCGGTAAGTTGGAGCCCGGTATCTAGGGTCACCGAGGAAGAACTGGCCGGGGCCGCCGTGAAAATCGGAGCGCGGAAAGCTCTGGTTCCCGATGGAGTCCCGGCCCGCCTCTGGAAGCACGACGCCGGGGTCTTGGCCCCGAGACTAATGCGTCTGTTCGACGGATGATTGTCTCGAGGTGAATTCCCCACTTCGTGGAAGGAGGGGCGGATGGTCCTGCTGCCGAAGCCAGGGCGCTCTCCGGACTCGCCTTCCGCCTTCCGGCCGGTGTGCCTTGCGGATGAGGCGGGCAAGAAGCTGGAGAGAGGATGATTGCCCGTCTGGAGTCGCATTTGTCCCGGAGCGTGCCCGGACTGCACGATGACCAGTTCGGTTTCCGGAGGGGGCGGTCTACGACCGACGCTGTCGCCCGTGTCCGCTGCCTTGTCGAGGGAGCCGTGCAGCGTGGTTACGTGGCGTTGGCAGTGTCGCTGGACCTGGTCAACGCCTTCAACAGCATCCTCTGGGACAGGATATGCCGGGCTCTCGAATTTCATCGGATACCCGCGTACCTGCGTCATGTGGTCCGGGTCCGGGTCCGGAGTATTGTCTGCAGCGTCCCGGGCGGAGGGTTGACCGGGAGGGCTGTACACCGCGGGGTCCCGCAAGGTTCGGTGTTGGGCCCGTTGCTGTGGAACATCGCGTACGACGCGGTGCTTCGGACGCCGATGCCTCCGAACTCGGCACTGGCGTGCTATGCCGACAACACGTTGATGCTGGTCTGGGGCACAGCATGGGGTAGAGCTGTCCGCCTGGCGGAGCTTTCGGTGGCCTGCGTGGTCGCCGAAATCAAGGGATTGGGACTGAGGGTGTCCCCTGAGAAGTCCGAGGCAATGTGGTTTTGTCGCAAGGCCGATCACGGGACGCCTCCAGCGGGTTATCTCCTGAGGTTGGAGCGGGCTGAGATCAGGGTCGGAACCAGCATGAAGTATCAGGGCCTGACCCTAGACAGCCACTGGACCGTCGGCGCTAACTCGAGCGCCTGACGCCGTCTGTTGAGGCGACGGCGAACGCCTCAGGACGTCTGCTGCCTCGGCTGGGCGGACCCGACGTCGGAGTGCGCCGGCTGTACGCCGGCAAGGTGCGATCGAGGCTCCTCTACGAAGCTCCGATCTGGGCGGAGGACCTGATGACCAACCGTCGCAGTCTCCTAGTGGTCAGGAGGCTGCACAGGACGGCGGCCATCAGGGTAGTAACAGGCTTCCGCACCATTTCGGCGGCGGCAGCGGCGGTGCCCGCCGGATTTCCCCCGTTCGAACTGCAGGCCCTGAGGTGTCGTGAGATTTATCTCCCAACTCGGGGTCTGTCAGGTGGGGCGGGCTCGGTGGGCGCCGACGTCAGGATTAGGCGACAGATGGCAAGACAGATGGCGCGCCAGCATCGTCACGAGAGTGGGTGCGCAGGGTGTTAAGCGTCCTCGGGGCCGTCTTTCCAAACTGGGACGTTTGGTTGGACGGCGGCGGGCCTCCCCTGACCTACAGAGTGTCGCAGGTGCTCACCGGACACGGTTGCTGCGGTGACTATCTGCACCAAGTAGGGGAGATAGCGACCGCGCGCTGCCAACATTGCGATGCGAGCGTGGATTCGGTGCAGCACACGCTGGAATACTGCCCGGCGTGGGTGCGGCCGCGCCACGACCTCATCGTGGAAATCGGTTGTGATCTATCGCCGCCGACGATCCTCGAGGCATTGTCCGTAAGCCAGAGAAGGAGGAGGGCCGTGACCTCCTTCTTTGAGCAAGTCATGCTTCGAAAAGAGGCAGCGGGGAGGGTGAGGGTGCGGTACTCTCACCCTGAGAGGATTGAACGGCGAGGGCGCGGCATAGGCCATGGACACGATTCGGTGAGACGCACTAGGTCCGCCGCGTCCCTCGGTGGGGTGCAAGCTTAGGCGCTGGCAGCTCAGCGCCCTGGGGCCGCAAAGAAGCCCGGTAGGGGAACCGGACTGCCTGGCACGGCGGCTCCGGTGACGGGGCGCGGTGTGCCGTGGCCGCACATCACTCCATTAGGGGACGTATTGAGCGCGGGAGGGGGGCACGGTGTATCGCTTTCACCGGTTCCCGGCCCCCTCTCGATCGCAGCCGGGACGGTTATCGTGGAGGTTTTAGTCGGTTGGAGTCTGGCACTACCACACCGCTTTTCCCCAGAAGCGACCTGGTGTCCGTGCGGATTTCCTCCACGTTAATAAAAAAAGAAAAAAAATAAAAAGTTAGTTTCAATATTGTTATATTGTGTGTTCTATTTCTTTTATGTTCATTTAGATTATTAGTAGTTTGGTTCGAAATATGTATGCATGTATGTTTCGTAATGTAGTTTTCATATATAGTTCTTTAAATTTACTGAAATGTTGGCTAGTCTTAATTATGTATTTTATTTTATGTTTACTAGATTACTAATTCTTTGATTTAATAGTGTAGAACACACACAGACATATATATATTTCTGACAGTGTGGTTTTCATATAAAATTCTTTAATAATGTAGTATTGTATATTTTAGGTTATGTATTCGTTAGAATGTTAATTATTTGATTTCATATATACATAAATGATTTTGTAATGTGATAATTTTGGATTTGTTACATAGCATTGACAGTTTTATTTCTAATGTTTACTAGGTTATTATTTGTTTAATGTGATTTACATATATGTTTATACTTGACGGTAGAATTTCTGTATGTAAATCTTCAAGTTTGTTATGGTGTTAATTGTTCTTAATCGTTTGATTTGTTAACAGGTTTGCTTAGTCGTTAATATTTTATCTATTTTATTCCTTGTATTTGTTAATTAAAAATATGTATTCCTGTTGTATCAATTATTTCCTTTCTGTAGTCATTCTTATTTTTGAATCATCGGGGCAGTTTACGGCTTGTACTGTTTATTAATTAGTTTCTTCAATCATTTTACATATTTTATACTTGTAGATTAATCAAAATGTGTCCTCCTATTGTTCCGTTTATTCTCCCTTACTATTACGTAGTATGTGATTGTTCTTATTTCTTGATTTATTTGTTCGGTTCGCGACTCGTTCAATTCAGTAGTTAGTTTTATTCAATGATTTTTAATTCTTCCTTTTTTTTATTTTCTTATTTTGTATTTTACATATTCCATCTTCGTTAGTTGATTGCCGTATATCTTCCTCTTGTTGCTTTTCCTTTATTTTGCTAATTTGTCGTATATAATCCTTCTTATTCTTGATTTATTTGATCGGCTCACGTCTAGTGTAGTTTATTAATCGATATTATTTATTTTATTTTATACTAATTGTTATTGGTTAGGTTTTCGAATCGTACTGTGACATTTCCATCAGTTTACTAATCGATTTTATTTATTTTATTTTATCTTAAGTGTTATTGGTTAAGTTTTCGAATCAAGGTTTATTCTTCGCCGAGTTGTCGAATCATAGGTTATTCTTGCTTAATTGTTAGGTTGTGTAGTAATTTATTAATTAGTTTGTTCAAATCGCGAGTCGGTTATTGGTAGGCTTATTGAATGTTATATACATATTGTAATTTCGACCAATCGCGAAGAGACGCAATCGTGAGGAGAGGCGTCAACGGGAGTCGTAAATTCCCGTTACGATTATAATAATCGACAGCACGAGTAGATCGGTCCCCTGATTTCCGTTAAGATAATAGGGGTGAGAATAGGGGTTTTATTTCCAACACTTAAGTTCCACTGTTGAGTAGATACAATTCCGAGATGACACATTGGCGCACGAAGATAATATAGATGTACAATAGAACAAGGCTGTTATAGTTGAATTTAGTATGTTAATTTACATAGCGTTAGATTTAGATGTTAGACTTCGACGTTGAAAGTTGACCCTTCTAACGGTGTAGAAGCAGTAGTTGACTTTTCTAACGGTGTAGAAGAAGTAGTTGATTTTCCCAGCGGTGTAGGACAAGTGGTTGACTTTCCCTGCGGTGTAGGACAAGTCGTTGACTTTCCCTGCGGTGTAGGACAAGTAAAGTTGGGTGACGATGCTGTGTAGGAGGAAAGCTAGCGATGGGTGTGTCTAGGGCGCGAGACCATCGGATTTGATCATGACATTTTGGACAGGAAAGTGAGGGCAGTATACATTGCTTCTGATTGGCCAAACGAAGATTGGTGGATTAGGAAGATCTTAGCCGCCCTCGATAGAAAGTTGCTAGTAGGAAGCACCGTACGTGAGAAAAACTAGCTTTCCCTTGTCAAGCCGTAGTAGACAATAGTCGTTAAAAAGTAATAAAAAAAAGATATTTGTTCGGTCTGAAGGACCTTAGCTAGCAAATTACTCGGATTTATGACGGGTCCTTAAGACTATTGAGGGTACGCAGTAAGGATGAGCGGATATCTGGTGTCCGTCTGCCCGCGGTGAATGGCCTGAATACTCCGCATTCGCTGCCAAATACAGCGCGCATCAGCCAGTTAGCGCTATTTCAACTTACGTCCCTCCCATATTCATTGTAATTGCAATTTTGCAGATTCTGTCTTAAATACTCAATTGAACGTTTCATTGGAGATATGTCGGCAATTCGATGCGCGTTTTACATTATATGCATTATGTGCTGTTTACATTATATCAACTCGAGTCGAGGTTAAATCCAATGTTATTGCAGTATGCATATTCAGCATTCAATATTCAATTAAACGCATCTCCGCTGCTATTGGTGGTATGTCGACAATTTCATGCGCGATATACTCCTCATTCGCTGCAAAATACCACGCCTTTCAACCGGTTTGCGCTGTGTCAACTCTGTTCTCTGTCAAATCAAGCGTAATTGCTGATTAGCATATTCTGTATTTAGTGTTCAGTTAAACGTATGTCCGTTTCCATTGGAGATATGTCCACAATTCGATGCGCGTTATAATCCACATTTGCGGCGAAATACAGCGCACTTGCACCTGTATACATTTTGTCAACTCGGGTCGAGGTCAAATCCAATGTTAATGCAGTACTGCATATCCAGGTTTCAATATTCAATTAAACGTACCTCCGCGGCCATTTGTGGTATGTCAAAAATTGGATGCGCGATATACTCCTAACTCGCTGCCAAATACAGCGCACACCAACCGGTTTGCGCAATGTCAGCTCTGTGTCCTGTAAAAAACCATTGTATTTGCAGTTTGGCATATTTTGGCTTAAGTATCCAATTGAACGCCTCTCAGCTGCTATTGGTGATATGTCGACAATTTGATGCGCGTTATACTCCACATTTGGTGCCAAATACAGCGCCCTTGAGCTAGTTTGCGCTATGTCAAATCTGTGCTCTGTCAAATCCAGCGCAATTGCAATTTTGCTGATTCTGCCTTAAATATTGAATTGAACGCTTCCCCGTTTCCATAGGAGATATGTGGACAATTCGGTGAGCGGTCTACTCCAAATTTGCTGCCAAATACAGCGCACATCAACCGGTTTGTGCAATGTCAACTCTGTGTGCTCTGAAATCCATAGTGATTACAGTGTAGCATATTTAGCAGTAAGCATTCATTTGAACGTATCTCCGTTTATATTGGAGATATGTCGACAATTCTATGCGCGTTCTACTCCATATTTGCTGCTAAATACAGCTCGTATCACACGGTTTTTACTATGTCAACCCAGGTTCCTGCGAAATCGTTTGCAATTGCAGTTTTGCATATTTAGGCTTAAGTATTCCAACTAAACGTATCTCCGCTGTTCTTGGTGGTATGTCGACGAACCAATGCGCGTTATACTCCTCATTTGCTGCCAAATACAGCGCGCATCAGCAGGTTTTTGCTATGTCAATTCTGGTCTATCGCCAACTCACTGTCATTGCAGTTCTGCATATTAAGGATTAAGTATTCAATTCAACGTATCTCCGCTGCTATTGGTGGTATGTGGACAATTCGATGAGAGTTGTACTCCTCATTTACTGCCAAATGTAGCGCACGTGCTCCTGTTTACGCTATGTCAACTCTGTTCGATGTCAAATAACAGTGATATTACAGTTCGGCGTATTCAGGCTTGAATATTCATTTGAATGTATCTCGGTTTAATTGCTGATATATCGACAATTTGATGAGCGTATTACTACACATTTCCTGCCATATACAGCGCGCATCAGTCGGTTTTTGCTATATCAACCCCGGTCACTGCCAAATCCTTTGTATTTTCAGTTTTCCACATTTAGGCTTTAGTATTCAATTAAGCGTATCTCCGCTGCTATTGGTGGTATGTCGACAATTCGATGCGGATTATAATCCACATTTGCTGCCAAATACAGCGGTCCTGCTCCTGTTTACATTATGTCAACTCGGGTCGAGGTCAAATCCAATGTTATTGCAGTACTGCATATGCAGGCTTCAAAATCCATTTGGACGTATTTCCGATACTATTACTGATATGTCTATAATTCGATGCGCGTTATAATCCACAATTTCTACTAAATACAGCACACATCATCTGGTTTACGCTATATCGACTCTATTCCCTGTCAAATTTAGCGTAGTTACTGCTTTACAGATTCTGTCTTAAATATTCAAATCAACATATCTCCGCTTCTATTTCAGATATGTCGACAATTCGATGTGTGTTATGCTGCATATTTGCTGCCAAATACTGCGTACATCGGCCGGTTTACGCTATATCAACTCCGGTCCCGTCCAAATCCAATGTATATGCAGTTGATCATATTTTGGCTGAAATATTCAATTCACCGCAATTAGAGGTATGTCGGCAATCCGAAGCGCATTATACTCTTCATGCTCTTGAACGCCTTCAGGTATTTCGTCTGTCAGCTATTTGTACTTTCTAAATAGCCCATAGATACGTTAATAATTTCTTATAAGTGTCTACAAGACAGATCAATTATTGTATTCAGAAAGGTGTTGTTCCATTTGGAGGAATGCGGTTGATCTTTTTTCGTTGCTGAACAATTTCTGCGACACACCCGTCAAGATAGGTTTTCGCGTGTTTAGGACAGATGTCGTACTTTTAGTCGAAAGTGATTCCACGCTGTGTCAGTGGAAGCTAAATCGATTAAATTGCCGCTCTTAACGTTCAAAATACAGGAAGGATTTGTTAATATGGATAACGTGGCTGAAACATCTCAAGGCAAATTTTTTAATTGTTAATGAAAAGCTTCGTAATTCAAGCACATTTGTATATACCATTTACTCGCCTTCTCTTATTTCATGTTCGTGTTAACCTCAAGATATAGAATCAGTATAAAAGAAAGAGTAACACTTATCTTGGAGCTGAGTGGAGTAAAGAAAGGTTAATCGAAGGATTGTGACGAATAAAAGCTGAATAAAGCGGCAAACCTGATGCGGTGCGATATTGGAATTCCAATATTATGTATTAGAATTCTAGGACGGTGACATCGAACTAACAATACTGCGAAAATTCGATTATAACCTGGGAGCAAGCGTGCATAATCATTTTCTCTGTCTATGATTGTATTACATCTGTTAATAATAATATAATATGCAATTTCTTGTTCATCTCTTTATCTCGTCAGATCTCGTAGGGGAAGAAAATGAAAATAGTCTACGCGTTGTAGACCCATTCTTAAACTATAGCAACGTAACTATCTCCCGTTCAAAATCTGGCCAAAATCTCCGAAGATTGGCTCTTGGCGGAGCAACGTCGCGACCCCCAAATCACCGAAATCGTTGATAAGTTGCGGAACGACGAGCTTGCGGACGACGTCGCGAATACGTACGAATTACGATCCGGCACCCTGTACCGTAAGATACAAAGGAGAGGCAGAACTCTCTGCTTGCCCATTGTCCCAAGAGGCTTTAGGTGGTCCGTGATCAACCATGTGCACCAGTCAATTATGCACTTAGGATGGGATAAAACGCTCGAGAAACTGCACGAGTATTATTGGTTCGAGGGAATGGCGAAATACGTTCGCAAATTCGTTGAGAACTGTCATGCTTGTCGAGTTTCGAAGGCTAGTTCAGGTAAAATACAAGCTGAATTACATCCTATACCTAAGACCAGCATACCCTGGCATACAGTTCACGTGGACATAACGGACAAACTAAGCGGTAAAAGTGATTCGAAAGAATATGTCATTGTTTTGGTCGACGTCTTCATTAAATTCGTATATCTGCATCATACTCGTAAAATAGATTCCCTTAGTATCGTTAAAACACTTAAGTATACTATATTTTTATTCGGGAGTCCTCGCTGGATAATAGCGGACGTCGTCGTCCATCTGTGATGATGTCCGCTCCACCACCAGTTCACAATGTTGCCTCGAATATGAATTCAATTCCAGCGCCCAATTTTAATATTCCACCTCCGAATGTACCACCCCCTTCCTTAATTCCAAACGCCAGACCGCCGCTTTCTTTAATGTCGACCAGTTACCCTCTTCCTAATCAAGTCGCTCAGGTACCTATGGGACCACCTAATGTACAAGTGCCACCACCAGTGAGGCCATTGACTGATCTACAAGCCTCTGAACAGCTAGGTACGATATGTCGATTATTTTCATTTATTTCTTCGTTTCGGCGTATCGCCGCATGTTTATATTTACGAAGAACAAGTTATTTCTTGTAAAATGGATTACTTGTTCGCGCAGTCCAGAATATGTAAGTGTGCGTGCGTATGCGTATGCGCGCGCGCGATACGCCGAATACAAGACGCGTGGGCGAATACGAAACTTGCAAAAAGCAAATTCGTGCTGATCATTCGTGTAGACGAATACGTGTTCTACACTACAGAAACAAAAACAAAATCCAGAGCTTTTAGCGTTGTTACGCATGTCTGACAAAGGCTTCTAAGTGTGTCCCCTAGAGGCTGAGCAGCTGGCACGCATCGTCACTGACTGTGGGGATGAAATCAAATAAGAAGCACGAGAGAAGAATGCCCAAGATCCTAAATTATGGTAACTACTGTCCTCTCTGGTCCCCCATCTATAGTGTCTTTATACGTGTAGCGTTTGCACATATCACATTTTCTTTATTTCACCTTACGTATCGTTCGTTCGTCTTTTTTGTACAACATTGCTCTATTTCAAGCACTAGATACAGCATCTAGGTGTAATGTATTACAATGCTTGCTTTGTCTGTATCACTTCTCCGTTCTCTACTTCCTTTTTAATCAAATAGCGAAATCTTACCGATAATATTTGATAATAACGATACGTGAAATTGTAATTAAAATTTGACCAATAAGTTTTCTAATCATACATATATCGTGCGTCCAAAACGTGAATGTCTATCTTCATTTCTTATTTACAATTATTTATAATTACTATTTTATCCTCTGTAAAACAACATACGTTAGAGTATGTTCCCCTAATTAGTTTATAAAATATTCCTTTTATAAAACAAAGACAATACCTAAATTCTTCAATGTAATTGACGAATCAAAGGCGTGACATATTGGACGAACATACGAATATACGAGCTGTTTTCTTATAAAACACCTGTTATCTTCTATTCTTTCTTCTTATTCTTTTTTTTCTTTTATTTTTTCCCTCTTTATTGTGTCTCTTTTAATCTAAAGGAATTTAATTTAGGAGACTATGTTACTCGTCAGAAGTTTTAAGTTTTGTTTTAATCAAGGATTCTGCACCAAAAGCAAAGTGCAGCCTATATGCAGTACAGGGGATTGGCAAAATTTCGCACCGAAAAATCCGTTAAGGAAAATAAAAACACCGGCGCGGAACTCTATTGTCCGGAAGAAGCTCTCAGCGATAATGACGATAGCGATCAAGGTCCTACCTCTAACAAGCATGTTTCACCACAAGGTATATATAATGTATATTTATTTTTGCATCGTGTCATCATCTACCATTATTGATTATAATTATTTGTACATTAAACAGAAAAGAAACGAGAGAGAGAGCGATAACAATTCTACAAATCGATCAAAGGAAGACAACAAGGAAGAACGTAAACGAAAAAGACGTAGCCGATGGGGTGATCCAGATAATAAGGTGCCTGTAGCAGAAATGAACACGTAATTAACCAGCCATAATGAACAGCAAAGTAGTAGTGGCTTTTCACAGCCAAGTATCGCGATTCCTGGACAAATTGGACAACCGGCTGTTATAATTCCATCACCAAAAGTGCAACGTACGGAAACAAAGAACCCTATGTTAACTAAAATATCAAGGAACGATCCAGCCTTGATACAATATGCACGACAAACTTTGGGGACGTTAGATCTCACTGAAGAGCAAAGGAAAAAAGCCGAAGATCATTACAAGGTGACAAGATTGTTTATTTTAAAATTGTTTTATTTCAAGCGTTCATTTAAGATTTAAGATTAAGATCGAGCTTAGTACTTTGTTAATTCAACTATGTGTAATTTCTGCCAACTCACTCACCGTTTATTCTAACCTTCATTCAGATAAATCTTCTCTACCAAAACTTATTAAGAAAAAGAGAAGAAGTAAGACGTTTAGAAGCACAGGGTAAGCACAAATACGAATACGACAGTGACGAAGAGACGGAAGGTGGTACTTGGGAACACAAACTCAAATCTGCCGAAATGGAGGCTACTCAAATGTGGGCTGAAGAATTGACGGCCCAAGCAGAAGGAAAGCATCATATTGGTGATATCTTGCCACCGGATGAACTTAAAAAATTTATGGAACAATATAACGCAGTTAATCAAGGGAAGGAACCTGACCTTAGCGATTACAAGGAGTACAAACTAAAAGAAGATAACATCGGTACGCAGCCTGCCTTTCTTTGCGCGTCCATGTATTTACATATATTAAAATATATATGTATCTTTTTGTCAGTAAGTTATGTTTGACAACCAAATTAACGAAGTTTGCAATTCTTTAGGATTTCACATGCTACAAAAACTTGGTTGGAGCGAAGGACAAGGATTAGGTAGCGAAGGCAATGGTCGCATCGAACCTATTAATAAGTAAGTAGTTTCTGACTGATTGTACTTATTATATTCGCGTTAATTTCACATATAAACATATAATACATGTGAATTATTTTTATGATAGAAGTTTACCGTATTATTGAATTTCCTTAGCATTTTATTTGATCTATCTGTGACCATTTCCTACTTCATTTATTAATACCAATATCTTCGATGTTGTACCGACATTTCTCATTTTTCTATAGAGCAACCAATAGATTCGACAGTGCTGGTTTAGGTTCCGAAAGACCGGATGGTGTATCCAGGGACGACGATGAATTCGATGCCTACAGAAAGAGAATGATGCTTGCCTACAGATTTAGGCCTAATCCTTTGGTAATTTTGTCAAATATCTAAAAAATTTCGCAATACCAAAGTTATGTTTCATATACTTAACCACTAATCAAATGTTTATTTTTCTTCCTTTTATTTTTAGAACAATCCTCGAAGACCTTATTATTGAGAAGAAGGTGACATTAGTAGATCGTATTCGAGGTATTATATATCGTGATGTTCCATTTAGTTGGGAGATAAATTGTCATTATTTTGTATATTTGACATACTATACTGAACGTACAGATTACAGTTACAGTTATAGTGACATAATAAATGAAATCCCAATCTTGTTTCTATTTCTATAGATGTTTACTCTGTTTTTCTTATTGTATGTATGTACGATTATGAATGCTCATTAGAATTATTAAATGAAATATGAACTGTGAATGTTTTGTTACATATATTATTTGTACGTAGGTTTCATATTTGATGCACCGTGCGATATGTATTAGATTGTAATAGCATCGATTAAGTACAGAGTAGACGTAACATAATTATATGGGACTTCGTGTCTCACAAATTCCAACTGAATACCAACTTCAAAAAAATTAGAGTATTTCCTATTACATTGGACAAGCGTGCTTAAGCGCTTCTACATTGATCGATCTGATTGATACATTGCCCTAACATAGGGAATATATCACGCCTCACAGGTCACATGGTCTCCCAAACATGGGACACGTAAAAACAGCGACAGGTATCAGCTCTATCCTGTATTCAGTCCGTGACAAAGCATTCCGGTTAATTTGTGTCGATAAGTGAAACAATTTTACCGATCTACATACATACATATATGACGATACCTATGTATACTTGAATTTATAATGTACTCTTCCCTTTCCCCTCTGCTTTCTTCCTCTCTTCATTTTTATACTACGATCTACCTCATTGCCAGTCTGTCGGTTTACTAATTTTCTTGTACATCTTCTTTCCGATCGTATCTTGTTACTTTTTCCTTTATCGCATTTACCGAATTACTGTATTGCATTCTTTTTTTCGATTTTGATTAGATTCGTTATTTAATCTTTTCCATTTCTTCATTCTCGTCGTTGTCGTTGGAATTTTAATGCATATTTCACATCGATGCGCCCTGATAATCATGGAATGCACATTTCACAGTAATACCGAGTATGCCTGTTCTCGTTTCTTGATCAACAATTGTATCGACGTCTCGATCAAGGTGAAAAGTCTGACACGTTCTCTTAGAATGTAAGATCATGACATTCTCGAAATATTTCACACAAGTTCTCTTAGATTCGGAAAATAATGTTTTGATTTGTTTGTAATTTCACACGAAGAGTATAGATACGAGATAGAAGCTCAGCTATAAATAACTGACGACATTTATCTTATTTAAAAGCAATTTTCACCTTTGAATTAGCTCACCTTAATAATAGTTATTTCCTTAATCTTCATTTTACGTTTAAGTTATGTAATTTTAATCCTCGTTCCAACTGCGCTCTGACACATTTTAATTAAAAGATAAATAATGATTTATAAAAAGATGATTTATAATCATTACGAAGAAAATGAAAGTTATCAATACGTTAGATGCAAATATATTAAATATTAGATAGATATCGATGCGATATAGATATGTATTTACAAATTAATATATCATACGCAGGTAATGTTCGGTTTATTCCTGTTTATTTTTCAATCAACTGTAATCGATATTGTCAGAAAGTCAAAAGTAGGAGTAAAATGGCTGTTGGAACTGTTGAAAGTTTGGAAGCATGAAGAACGGCAGCAGTAAGAATTAAAATAGTATTTATGGTGTATGTAGTAGTAGCATAGAATGACGGAATATCTCGTACTATAGATGCACTCAAATAAGCGAAGGGGCAAGACAAGGATGGGGACTGACAGTCGTATTCGCGTATGGTCACATACATGTATGTCTTCGTTTTATAAGTGACGTCATCTTGTTCCTGCGATAGGAACTTCTCCTGGTGACGCTGGCAACGACATCAGTCAAGAAGGGGTAGAGTGGTAGGTAGGGTGAGAAAGAGAAGGGCAACGCAAAGGAAGGGGAAGAAGAAGTTGCAACGAAACGGAACAGTACGAATTCAAACGGATCGAACCGTTTCAGATCGGATCATAGCCTTACAGAGGGAAAGGACGGAAAAAGACCACAGAATGGTCGGTAGATCAGTGGGGAGAGGTACAAGCACTCTTTCAAAGCGGACACGTATGTACGTGAAAGTAACTCTTACTATTTAGCGGCGATCGGGAACTTGTTGGTGCTTTATGGTGTCGGCAGTCTGGTTGTTTGTATCGAATTTAAAATACGGTGCGCATAATTGCGTATTACTGTTGTATATTTTGCTCGTTATTTCAGGAGACGTACGAACAATAAAGTGAAAAACATTAGAATAAGGAAGGGTGATGCACAATCGTATATGACATAGAGTTTATCTATGTTTCAATTTATATCGAACTTATATATCTAGGAAGAAGAGAAGAACGGATAGATCATCGAACTTGGAAGAAAACGGAACAGGTGTCATACACAACATTCATTGCGAAGTGCGCGTAATCATCGAGATTCAAAAGAATTAAATAATGGTTCTGATTTTGTCTGTGGAACAGTTGCGCACATATAAATACAACAAATTGATACGGTCTTTTGTCTTTCTTTTTTAAGTCGTTTCTAAGAGACTATACTAATTACTCATTTACCGTGTGTGTGTGTGTGTGTCTTCATCAAGGGAATGTCAATGTTCGTAATGACAACGGTCGTATATATTTCGATCAAGGCGAACGAATATTAAAAGTAGAGCGAAACCAACAGAACAAGTAATGATTTTGCTACAAAGAGAAAAATGAGAAAAATATAGGATTCGCTTAAGTTCATCATCTCATCTTATCCTTGATGCGTATACGGTGATCAAAGTGTTATATCGAAGAGGATCGGGATAAACTCCGCTGTGATCACCTTGAACATTCGTTATGATAACGAATTGTTATGAAACAATTTAAAATTGGTAATGGCGAAAGAAAGATCTTTTCCTGTTTGTTGCAACTTGTAATAGTCGTGTTTTCTTTGCCGAGTGTTTCGTGATTTGTGCTTCGATCAAATTGGTTTTGTTCCAGTCGAAAAGAACATTTACATTCTCGCGTATATATCTTCACTTAGAAACATTATCGTTGGTGAATTTACTTATTGCTTTGTACATATATATAAGCGTTGAGAATGAATGGATGTTCGGCTTAAAAAGAAGAAGAAGAAGAACTTGCATGCGAACAACTAACCGAACATTAAGTGATCTTCGTCGGGAGTGCCGTGGGTACGTGAATTTTTAAAATCGCGTATTTTTCTTCGTTCCGTTCTTTATTTCTGCCGTTCTCTCTTTCTTTTTCTTCTGTTCCTTCTTCTTCTTCAATCTTACGGAAGTTATCAGTTGTGGAATGTCGTCCGTTGTAAGCGCTCGTTGTAATTCCGCTTCCACCTTTCAATAGTCGTTGTTAGTTTTTGTTCGTTGGTTTCGCTGCGGAGTACTTTTACACTAGAGTAATTTCGATAATATTCATGCCCATTTTCGTTATAAGCTGGTTAAAAATGTGGATCAAGTAAAACAATTATACAGTTATAGCTTAATAAATTAAATTAAAACATGCGTTCTATCATGTATGTTTATATTGTAACCTTTCTTTCTCTCTTTTTTTTTTGCAACGTCATGGACCTTATATGATACAATTGTATTTGAAAGAATAACGACATTTTCTGTTTTCTATGAATCGAAGGACCGATATCTATAATAATTACGCTTATGGTATCAATTATTCTTATTGAGACTTATTTAAGAGGAGCACTCGTGAAAGAACAAGGTCTTATTATTATTTAAGGTAACATTATTTAACGATGTCGGCATAATAATTGAAACAACAGAAATATCAGCGATTAAAATTACGCGATACGTTTGAGATGATAGAATTTTATAATAGACAACTTCATTTACATATAGATAAAGTATAAGATATTAATCTGACAATTTGATAATTAGAAGGAAAGTAAAGAGAACGATTTTTTTTGGCTTAGGAACACGAGACCTGTTTATTATTATAATTTGTATAATCATACGTACATACTATACTTGTAGATGAATCGGCAATAGCTGGAACGAAGTAGAAATTAATAGAATAAAATTACGTTTTAAATTTCATTCTTCAGTTAGAATCGTTCAAGTATATGTGAAGAAATCAGTCAGAAGTAAATCTCGTCAGCACCAAATACATACTTGTATAAATATTTGTTTCTCATTCAGCCAATCGTAACTACGACAGTAGACATAGTCGATCATCGATCGCATTTAAGCAATACCAACCTCAGCTGCCTATACAGTTGATCGAATTGTGAACCATTTTTCAAACAATCAGTCGACGATACGTCGAGCATGTCGCACTGCAGCAGCAGTATCGTCGTGTTTGTAAAGATCTCTCGATTAAAAATTTTACATAAAGTTTATCTAACAACTGGGTTTGATGGATGTGACCTTTGAGGATACTTTGTTTTATCGCTCCTCGATGAATCTGGCATTAATGATTGTAATATCGTAATTCTAAAGAATTAAAAGAGATATCTCAACTTTTTATATTGTAAAAATAAAATAACTTTGCCCGAAAGAAGCTGATAAGTATCATAAAGTATTTTTATTATCGGAAAGGGTAAAGTAAACATAAGTTAACTTCACAAACTTTTCTATTATATATTCTATTATATATTCTATTATTCATTCTATTATATATTCTTATGATCATGAAAGGTTTCGTCTCATCATATCAAATCAATTAAATAGGATTTAAAAAGTATTCCTTACTAATAATTCTTATTAATCACTTGTCATTAATTTTTTTAATTCATTTTTACGTAGGAATAATCTCATTATAGCACGTAGGACTATCAAACTTGCAACGAGCGGGCGTTTCAATTACAAGGCTACAGGGTCTCGGCCGATTGCTCTTATGTGCAATGTGTAATTTTAATAATAATTGTAGATGTTCATCAATTTGAAGAAAAAAAGGAACAAAATTTCGATTTATCCGTATTTTAAGCACAGGTGTACAACGTCAACGTAAACTGTAATTTACATGAAAATATTTAGAAGATTTAGAATATTAGCGAAAAAGTAACAGATTCTAATATATTATTTAAACAATTCACTATTTCAGTCGCCAAGAATATGTTAGCGTTCATCCGGAGTATTCATCCACCAGTGAACTGGTGTAAATACTCTCCGTTTTTCGTTGTTCACTTTCACTGTGGAGGAATCATCTATCCAGCGATCCTGCAACGCGAAACAGTACAAGTTTGGCTTTATCTATGCGAGAGCCATAAACTCGCATACATACGTATAGGTAATATCATCTTGCCCGGTACACAAAGCTGCCAGCAACCTAACCGATACCAAGATAAAAGGTAGCAAAGGTATTTTTACGAATATGTACATATCTCGAAAGCTACAGCCGAGCAGGGCCCCAAACATACGTAGGAAAAAGTTGTTCAAAATCATGATCCTGACAATAATATATTTGAAAATCATTGAAACTGGTAAACGTAGATCTCCTCGTTCGAATAATTAATAATTAGGATATTTTCCTACTCTCCTTACAAGGTATATTTATCGTATCTGTATATTTAGTAAAAGCGAGTGAGCAAATATTTGCGAGTCATTTTCTTTCTGTATATATTTTACTATAATTCTACATTCTATAATCATTGCATGTTACATACTATATTTATATATAATTATTATTATAAATTACATTTTTATTCGACGAATAAAGCCAGAGTAAACCAGAGAATACACACACGAATACGAATACGAATACGAATATCGCGTGTGCGTTACGAAAAGAGAATAAATGATAAAATTTACGAAAATATGTTGTAATTCTTAATAATGTATATGTATGTTAATTATTTAAGTATGTTGATTATCGTTCAGTAGTCGTGTACATGTGGTAAAAGTAATGACAACAATGCCGTTATATTTTACATTTCATACAATTACATACAAATTCTACAAATTTAGGCATTACACTATAAAGTTTACAGATTTGTAAGATTCGAAAGGACCGTAATAACCATGGAGAGTACGACTGTTGACCTACCTATGGATTGCGTAAAATTACAGTTTACATCGTAACGAGAGAAAGGATACATCTGTGCAAGTTGTTTCAGATTCAGCTTTATCTTAGATCCGATACTATTTTATATAAGATAGAGCAACATTTTCCTCATTTATAGCAATGATGTATCGATTATCAATATCGTTTAATTTATTTAAAGAAGATGAATTAATTTTGTAGCTTTTTATAATAACTAATATTAATCAAATTTGATAATTTGTTCATATTTTGAAATTTCTATTAATTGTTGAGATAGTTAAGATGTAACGAATCAATGGATGAACATTCTTACTTTTGCATTACTCCAGTGAAATGAAAATTTCTTAATTGAAATTAAAACGAATTTCATTCTTTGATCGTAATACTTTTCGGTACTTTTTTTTCAGAGAGCAATACCTCTTTAACGTTTTCGAGGTTATAGTTTCGACTTTGGAATCAAAATTAAAGCGCATTGAAAATTTGGACAAAGCGGTGGAACACTTGATGAGAAGAGTGGAAGCTTTGGATTCACGCGTGAATGATAATATCGATAAAACCGATGCAGTTATTACAAAGCTACGAACATTAGATCTAAAACTTTTCAATTCTCATCAAATTGAATTTTCTTCAACTGAATCTGCATACTCGACAAAAAGGAGCGATGATAAAAACGACAGTGAAATCAGAAGCGGTACGTATGTATGTATGTACATAAAATGCTAATACGTAAAAACAGAAATTCGTTAACAGACGTATCTATAGAAGAAGAAAAGAAAAAAAAAAAAATATTGGACTGATCGACTCGGTTAGAACAAACATGGATCGCAACTACAAATTGTCGTTTGAATTGTATTACATTTACAGCCGGTTTTCTTTTATCTATATCGTTTACTTAACAATTGTATTTACGTGTAGTTTATAGGTACCTACCTATATATACCTATTGTATAGGTATATACCTACATATGTACACACGTATACAAGCCTGCTTTCCCTGTATTTCCCCCCTCCCCTTTTTTCGTTCTCTTTGTCTCTTTTCCATACTTTTATCTTTTTACTGATGCTTCTTCTTCTTTTCTTTCTACGGTTGCCATTCGCTGTTCAAGTTTATCGTATAAATTGGCATTTATTTGGCAAAACAGGTCCGAAATTACAAGCAATCCATCAGAAGCGAGAAAATACATCATCATCCGATTTCACTCTTGGTGAAAAATTATTGTCACTTGATCAAAAGGTATCGGATATAGATAATAAATTGATCGATTTGAAACATCAATTGGATAATAACTTGTTACAAAATGACGACATAAATGCCGAAGCCAGCCAAAAAAAGCCAGTCAATGTATGAGCGTAATCGAAATCACTAAAGCGATGAGTAATGAAGTAATAAATCACATTACGATCGGGATAGAAAATTTAAGGCAAGCGACAAACAATATGGACAGAAAGTTACAGTTTCACGTAAACTTGGTTTCCGATCGTTTGGGAACTATTTACAACATGATGAGTGACGTGCACGATGCGATATTAGTGAGAGGAAGTACGAACGGTCGACCGGCGTTCAACGTTACAACAACAACAACGACAACTACCGAGCCGCCACCACCAAGGCAGAGTAAAATCGATCGACTCGTCGAACAAATATATCCAATTGTTGACTGTATCGGAGAAAATGGATGAAGTCTGGAACGTCGTGGTAAGCTGAGAAGATGTGGCTAAATTGTTAATTTCACTGTTTACCTGCCGTGTTAATCACGTTGTATGACCGCATGCACAATTTTACATGTCCACTTGACGGCATTCCATATAGATAGGTATTATACTTTTTTCAACAGGTTGGCACGAAAAGTTCCGTGGACGATCTCTTGCCAAAATCCGATGAATTACTTACACAAACGCAAAGACAAGAAAGAGCGATCAGTGAAATTCATGCGGATTTAAGATCGAAAACGAATAAGATTATCGAAAATTTAGAAGGAGTGGAGAATAGACTTCGAAAGCAGGAGGACGATGTAGCTAGCCTTGCTCAGCGTCCAATACCTGCGGAATTGCTGCTAGATCCCACGATCGATCGCCTTGTCGAATACGACTCCAATAGGTTAGTTTTCCTTCTTTGATACTTTATTCGCTTGCTTTTATTATCATACACCATGTTACGAAATAATATAGAAACCAAAGGCATTTACGACGTTGTCAGTTCCATTCCATTTTTCGAGAAATAATCTTTTCTCTCTAATAATAACAGACAATGTACATACGTATTTCTATCTTTATCTGTTTGCTTTGTTCCGTTCGATGAAAAGAAATCTTTCGTTTCGTGTAATGTGAAAGAATCGTATTTCGAATTGATTGCATCTGTTGTTAGTAAATATTCCAATATATTATTATACATAGGTATATGATGCGTGAAAGAACGATGTAAAAGAATATTAGTAAATAAATAAATAAATAAATATGTAGAAAGTGTAGCGACAATATACTACGTTCAACTAACGAAACACCATTATTACATTGCTATGTAATTAATTATTATGTTTCATGTAGAACGAATTTCTTTCGATTCACAGATACGTTGAACTCTCTGATGACATTGCAGTTGAAACAACCGTTTCACCGGTCAATCCGACTACCATTGTTTCGTCTGTGTCGATGTCCATGTCTTCCTCGACCTCGTCGAACGCCGTATCGATCAATAATTTCATTAATTCAAGCAATATAGCTGGTTCCACTAATTTCTCCAACTCGACAGCCAATCCTTCAATAGGCCCCCCATTATCACCGAGTTCGCAGCGATCATCGTCTAAAAATCGTTATATTTCCATTGTTATATTTCCAAGTGTCAAAAACAAACCAAGTACAGCAAATTCCACCTTTACCACCGATGCATTCCTTAATTACAAAGATGTTAAGGTAATAAACAACAAAAACATTCTCAACCCGTACCAATTAACGTCACTGGTAATCGGCACCGTTCAAACGAATTAGAAACAGTTTTTATATAGTATTTTATATTTTTCTCATTTCTTCTTTGGTTTTTAACCGACCAAAGTGGAATAATCGATATACCGCATGACTTTTATGCAAACATACTTTTTTCTTTCTTCCTCTCTTTTCTATAGTTTAGTTACCTTGTAAGACCCTGTAAGCGAATAAGCGAACGAACGCGATGAAACGGAAGAAGATGAGAGAGTAAACGTAACAACAACGCTGCTGTATTTCTATGTGAAGAATGTGTAGACAAGGGGAGGCCCAATTACTACGGAAAAGGAGTGATTGTGTAGGGAGGGGGAAGGGTGAAGGGATTGGAGAGAGAAAGAAGGAATCTTAAACATATGCATTTTATCGTGCATACACAGTATAGTTAAATCACTTATAGAATACACGACATGCCTACGCATATGCCCACCTTCGTTCACGTACATATCGTATGTGCTATAACACAAAGAAATGTTCAGATTTGAAAAATTTATTACGTAATACATCGATTAACATTCTGAATGTTTCGTTTAAACGGTCATTTTAAAGTT
The DNA here is from genome assembly GCF_040668555.2 of Bombus flavifrons. Taxonomy (NCBI): domain Eukaryota; kingdom Metazoa; phylum Arthropoda; class Insecta; order Hymenoptera; family Apidae; genus Bombus; species Bombus flavifrons. The sequence goes on along the minus strand of NW_027184807.1, from coordinate 113,212 downwards.
GCTCGTAATTACTCGTCTCGTCAAACCGTAAATAACACACAAAGTCACTATAATGTACACATGTGCATCACGTACAACCATCAACTTTGAAACGTTCGAATATGGCTCGTAAAAAGTCCCTGTCGGTGAAATTTTTATTAATCCTTCCTTTATGGGAATTTTGAAAATCTATACCATATTTCTAGAAGAAATAAAAGGAAAGAAAGAGAAAAGTAGTTTTTACAATACGATTGTATAATTGAAACATTAAATATGTATAACAATATTGTAGAAAGAGAGAAAACTACTAATCTATGTACGTAATATGTAACAGAGTGAAAAATCTACGCAAGAAAAAGAAAGCGTTATTCCATATTATCAATGCTTACAAACACGATAATACATGTACATATTGTTTAACGTTACAGGACTATTCATGTGTTGATTTGTTAAATGCTGGCATGAGAGATAGCGGTGTCTATTATCTTCAAATTCGTGGAACAACCTATTGGTTTCTCAAGGTTTATTGCGAGCAGGATATCGCCGAAGGAGGTTGGACGGTAAAACAGAGATTCGTCCAAATACTATAATATGTATATACGCGTGTGCATCATGCATCGAGATAAAACTAGTGTGATAGAACGGGCTTTTTTTCCCAAAAAAGTATATTTCGCAATGTAGAATCAATGTAGGATCAATGTAGAATCGATAGCTTATACTCTTAGGTCGTTACAGAAAAAGAATAACTGTGCGTACAATAAACAGCCGCGTTCGTTGGTAAAAGATATTTAATCTTCCTACTTCTTTTATCTCATAATTCGAAAAAGAATTTCCACTTTTTCCTAGGTTATTTAAAGAAGAGACGATTTCGGCGAGCCAAGAGAAAATTTCTATCGTGATTGGGCTGATTATAAAAACGGTTTTGGTGATCCTGCTCGAGAGTTTTGGCTTGGCAACGAAAACATATACGTGTTAACTAACAACGAAGATTACATGCTTCGGGTGGAACTCGAAGATTTCGAAGGTAACAAAAGGTAAGAAATATCAAAATTACAATTGCAACTGATTTTGGATGCGAAGTTCGGACGTTTTAATGTCTGTGTAGAATAGATCGGAGAGGATTTCAAAGACGATTTTCTCTGTACATTTAAGATATAGAACGTTTCGGAACATCCGTATATCCGTGCGCATACAAAAATTATAGATCCATGTACTTTCGTTTAGGTACGCACAGTACTCCCACTTCAAAATCTATTCAGAAGGAGAATATTATAAATTGGAGATTGACGGTTACGACGGAAATGCCGGTGACTCATTAAACGATCCATGGTACGGTTCGAACAATAATCCGTTTCCCACGTACAACAGGTAACACGTTATTTCTTCATTTGTTAGAATGCATGAAATGACAATTTCGGTTATGTGAAAGCACAAAGCAAAAAGCATTGAAGGACGGATAATATCGGATAGATTAATCGTAATAAGAGTCAACTATTCGTTCGAGACGATATTTCATTTCACACAGGGACAACGATAGGTCATCGTTGAACTGCGCTTCCATGCTAAAAGGCGGATGGTGGTGGAAATCGTGCGGACGAGGATTAAACGGTCTTTATTTGAACGATCCTCAGGATTTAACCGCTCGACAAGGTATGATTGCTTACAAAATAATGTCGTCACGTACAACCAGCCATTCATGTTTCGTATTATCCGTTTAATGACAAAAGACAATTCTTCCTTTCTGTTATTTAATAAAAGGTATCGTATGGTTCCGTTGGAGAGGTTGGGATTATACTTTGAAACGTGCCACGATGATGATTAAACCAAAAGGACCAACAACAGCAATGATATAGACGATTATAACAATAACAATAACAATAACAATAACAATAACAATAACAATAACAATAACAATAACAATAACAATAACAATAACAATAACAATAACAATAACAATAACAATAACAATAACAATAACAATAACAATAACAATAACAATAACAATAACAATAACAATAACAATAACAATAACAATAACAATAACAATAACAATAACAATAACAATAACAATAACAATAACAATAACAATAACAATAACAATAACAATAACAATAACAATAACAATAACAATAACAATAACAATAACAATAACAATAACAATAACAATAACAATAACAATAACAATAACAATAACAATAACAATAACAATAACAATAACAATAACAATAACAATAACAATAACAATAACAATAACAATAACAATAACAATAACAATAACAATAACAATAACAATAACAATAACAATAACAATAACAATAACAATAACAATAACAATAACAATAACAATAACAATAACAATAACAATAACAATAACAATAACAATAACAATAACAATAACAATAACAATAACAATAACAATAACAATAACAATAACAATAACAATAACAATAACAATAACAATAACAATAACAATAACAATAACAATAACAATAACAATAACAATAACAATAACAATAACAATAACAATAACAATAACAATAACAATAACAATAACAATAACAATAACAATAACAATAACAATAACAATAACAATAACAATAACAATAACAATAACAATAACAATAACAATAACAATAACAATAACAATAACAATAACAATAACAATAACAATAACAATAACAATAACAATAACAATAACAATAACAATAACAATAACAATAACAATAACAATAACAATAACAATAACAATAACAATAACAATAATAACAATAATAATAATAATAATAACTGTTCTTCGTTCTTCCTCGCTGAGTCGGTGGGGCCTTCTTTGTACGCTGATGTTGGGATCAATTAATCGAATCTCTAACTGGCCTAGAAAGAATTTCTAAGAATAGAAATCAATCGGCTCTTATCATTACCACATACTTCGGTGTCTACTTTATCAAAATCAATCTCATTTTCGACGGTTTTATGGCAAGCATTGACTGTCTTCGTTTTGCGGATATCGAGGCCGTTGGGCGTAATGATTACATCGAATCTTACTATCTCGCGACCAATCATAATATCGTACTTTAAATGACTATCGTCAAGGACGTGAAAAGCTATCTCCAATGTAAAATCGTTAATACGTACGACGGACAAAATCTGGGACGTACTTTTAACGCAGGTATTCCCGATTCCTTGCATTACTATTACATCAGTCGTTCTCTTACCGGAAAATTTCGAGGCTACGGATTCTTTAATTAATGAGCACTCGACTCCGGAATCGAAGTGAAACGGAAACGACTCACCCAGATGACTCAAACTACCAACTGGCGGCTTCATCCCACAGAAGTCGACTCGGGGATTGTTCTTGGGGCTGGTTTGCTTCAAGTGTAAGGCGGAGGGCCATATCGCACCAGCTTGTCCGCAACAACAAGACAGAAAATCCAGGCAACAAGGCAAACAAATGGCTCACGCCGATTTCTTTTCGTGGAACCACGTAGACTCGGATCACCGTACGATCGACAAAATCGCCGAAAAGGAAATCAATCTGGCCGAAATCTCCGACGACTGGCTCTTAGCGGAGCAACGTCGCGACCCCCAAATCACCGAAATCGTTGATAAGTTGCGGAACGACGAGCTTGCGGACGACATCGCGAACACCTACGAACAACGATCCGGCACCCTGTACCGTAAAATACAAAGAAGAGGCAGAACTCTCTGCTTGCCCATTGTCCCAAGAAGCTTTAGATGGTCCGTGATCAGCCATGTACACCAGTCAATCATGCACTTAGGATGGGATAAAACGCTCGAGAAACTGTACGAGTATTACTGGTTCGAAGGAATGGCGAAATACGTTCGCAAATTCGTTGAGAACTGTCATGCTTGTCGAGTTTCTAAGGCTAGTTCAGGCAAAATACAAGCCGAACTACACCCATACCTAAGACCAGCATACCTTGGCACACGGTTCACATGGATATCACGGGCAAACTAAGCGGTAAAAACGACGCGAAGGAATATGTCATTGTGTTGGTCGACGCCTTCACCAAGTTCGTATACTTGCACCACAACCGTAAGATAGACTCCCTTAATACCATTAAAGCACTCATGTCCGCTATATTAGCGGACCAGGGAAGATGTTTAACGGGCAAAGAATTTCAAGACTTTTGCAGAAACAAACATATTAAACTCCACTTAATAGCAACCGGTGCTAGCAGGGCCAATGGACAGGTAGAGCGTATCATGGGTACGCTAAAAAATACCTTCACAACAATAGAAATGACCGGAAGGTCCTGGCAAGACGCGATCGGGGAAACACAACTGGCTTTAAATTGTACCCCCAACCGCGTGACTAAGTCGAGCCCATTGGAACTGTTAATCGGTAAAACAGCGAGACCCTACGGCTTGTCCGTACCCGACAACATCGAAGAAAGAGAAGTAGATATCTCCCATGTAAAACGACAGGCGATAAAATGTATAGAAGCAAGTGCCAAATACGATAAGGATAGGTTCGACAAAAATAAGGCTCAAGTAGTTAGGTTTAACCTTGGTGATTTTGTATTACGTAAAAACGAGGAAAAGAACCAAACGAAGCTAGATCCGAAATTCAGAGGTCCGTTCAGGATAGCAGAGATTTTGGAAGGAGATAGGTACACCTTAGAAACCTTAGACGGCAAAAGATCATATAAGGGCAGACATGACAGACTGAGGAAGATGCCAGACAGCAGCGTTCCTGCTGAGTTAGACGTCTACGATGATGACAACGACGGTGATAATAACGATGCAAGTTCACGGACCTCAGAGGATCATTAATACCACGTTGTGGTCGTGCACCCAGTGTGGTACTCTGCGCCTTCGTAATACGTAAAGTGGGACACTCTGCGCCTTCGTAATACGCCCAACGTAGTAACACATCCAACAAACTGAGATTCACCCGTGTACGAAATCAAAAATGATCTGTCGTGTCGTTACGATCTGACTGATAACTCACAGAATGCAACTAGCACTTTGAATACAAATTATAACGCCACTAATTTTAGTTCTCCTTCATTTCCTTGCTTGTCAAACCTCTGAACAAAATCTCGTTGTCGAAATGGACCCTCGTCTTATTTGGAACGTTTAATTGAATGGTAAATAATATCAGTTACGTCGAGTCTAATGTTAAAAAAAAAAAAAAAGAAAAAATTGCAATATTTTAGTTACACACGAGGACGTGTGATAGTCAGGATGGCCGTGTCGGAGATGAAAGGACATCGGAGCCTTCCCTTTGGAACCCCGGGAAAATCCCTTAACACCGTAATCTAGATTCTATCATAGGCGTAATTAAACAATTGTCGTCTTTCGATCCGATTGTATTTGTTCAAGATTTGTGATAATGAGCTTGGGCTCGAGGCGATAGCCAGTCGCCGAACGTAGCCACGGTCACGGGATGAACGCTTTGCCTAACAAAGGTATAAAGTAATTCTATAGCTCTCCTTAAAAGATGACTGCCAGATGTCGATGCTTCTCCGCAGTACACTTTCAGCTAGCCTGAGGGCCCGTTATAAATCTTAAGATTTAGCTAACTAAAGTCCTTCAAACAAACAGTCTTTGTCCCAACTACGAGAAGATAGAGGAGACCTATTTTTCAACGAACGACGTCTCCCACGAGCAACTTTCCCTGGAGGGCGGCTAGCATCTTTTTCTAATCACCAATTTGGAGATTGACCAATTAGCAGCAACGTCAATTTCCCTTACTTTCTGAACGAAGACTATCCTCGACGAATCCGATGACCTCGTGTCCTTAGACACACCCCATTATAGTTTTCCTCTGCAGCATCATCGCGACGAAAAGTCATTCTCTCGTGAGATCGTATTAGCGACTTACTTAGCGTCTGTACGCTCGGTGGATATTCCACGTTTTAACAAAGAGTCTGACTTAGATTTTGCGAGCACGTTCATCCATCATCCCGTCGACCGCGGATTCGTTATTGAACCTAGGATCATTGTCACTAGTTTCTCGAGTATCTAATTACCACGGTTACTTGTCCAATTCTATGATAATCGTATCTGCACTAGTCAATCTCTTCTCTATTGCTTATCGACAATGTGTAATCCAAACGAAGATTCGTTTCACGCCCCTAACCCTATTTCCAATGTAAACCCGACATATAAGTTTAAAAAAGAATTGAAAATATTTAATTAACTTCGCCAAATCTACGACTTTAATAACGTTGATTGATTTCAATGCAACCTGTATATCGCATAAAGACATTCATAGGAGAAAGTGGAAGAAACTGTTCAAAAGTTCAGAGATGTGTACATGGTTTGCTTCATGCGCTGTAAATAATGTTACGTAGTTTTGCCATCAGCGCCAGTCTGTAGCGATGGCGTTAAGTATGAGGTGGTATGTCGTGATAGGTGCATAAGGAATATTCAGATGTTTAACGAACAACAGTTTATTAAGAAACAATTTAACAGAAGAGTCAACAAATAACTATTAACTGTTAACTACTAACAATTGACACCGAGAGTTCAATCGACGCGTTTGCTACGCAATGGCACTGAGGACATTATTATTTAACGGCTCGAGACAGACTGCTTGTCCTTTTGTTCCGGATCGAACAGACTCTTCCCTTCGTTGCCCATCGATATCCCCCACTAGCGTGTGTTCATTAGATGTGCCGCCGCGGCTGGCACGTGTATGCTCTTCCGAGAATTCGGCGAAAAGAGCGTGAAGATATCGATCCCACGTTGGGCACGTCGGTGTCGCGCTTTGACAGCGTAGCGCTTTGTATCCGGAGCCGTCGGAAAGTTCCGTGACCCGTGCCGCCACAGTACCCCCTTACCAGTGATAACGTTTTTCCTTATATCTATGTCGCAGGTAGATCTAAATGTTAGCTTATCTAAGGCCTGCCTGGAAACGATCGGGAAAGCGAACTTTCCTGCCTGCGCGTGTAGTGTGATGAACTCTTGAGTCCCCTTCGCTTTGTTCGTTTCGGACACCAGGCGATGTTGTTACATTACGCTTTTCGGTGCTATGGTGTTCAATGTTATCGTCTAGTAAAAATGCGGGATTCAATCGGTTTATGGACACTATTACGTTTTTGTTGTTTATTTTAATCGTAAAGGTCTTTTTTCCTCGCTCTATAACCTTATACAGTCCGTAGTAGGGTGGTTGTAAGGGGTCTCCGATGGCGTCGTGGCGCAAAAATACGTAAGGCGATGTTTCGAGATCACGGAACACGAAGGTTCTCTTTTCGTCGTGTTGCGTAATCGGGTGAGGCCTGATCTTTTCTATTCGGTCTTTTAGGCGAGTTGCGCATTCCGAGTTGGCCTGTTGCTTAGTCGGTAAAAAGAATTCTGCCGGCAATTGTATGCCGGTGCCATAAACCATTTCGGCTGCCGTCACGTTCAGGTCCTCTTTAATAGCTGTTCGTATGCCTAATAGAACTATTGGCAAGATTTCTACCCAGTTGCTCGCAGCCTTTGGTTGTTTTAGTTGTTAACGTGGAATATCCACCGAACGTACAGACGCTAAGTAACTCGCTAATACGACCTCACGAGAGAATGACTTTCCGTCGCGATGATGCTGCAAAGGTAAACTATGATGGGGTGTGTCTAAGGACACGAAATCATTGGATTCATGGAGAATAGCCTTCGTTCAGAAGGTGAGGGAAATTGGCGTTGCTGCTAATTGGTCAATCTCCATATCGATGGTTAGAAAAAGATGCTAGCCGCCCTCGAAGGAAAGTTACTAGTGGGAGACGCCGTTCGTTGGAAAATATAATAAGTCTTTCCTATCTTCCCGTAGCTGGGACAAAGATTCTTTGTCTGTCTGAAGGACTTTAGTTAACTAAATCTTAAGATTTATGACAGGCCCTCAGGCTAGCCGAACATGTACTGCGGAGACGCATCGACATCTGGCAATCATCTTACTCGAAGAATAGGGTCTGCGTGTGGCGAGCCACGGGAGAGAAACCATTGGAATGTTTACTGTCGCGTGCCGCCACAAATATTTCTTTTAAGGAGAGCTATAGAATTACTCCATACCTTTGTTAGACAAAGCGTTCATCCCGTGACCGCGGCTACGTTCGACGACTTGCTGTCGCCTCGAGCCCAAGCTTATTATCACAAATCTCAAACAAATACAATCGGATCGAAAGACGACAATTGTTTAATTACGCCTATGATAGAATCTAGATTACGGTGTTAAGGGATTTTCCCGAAGTTCCAAAAGGAAGGCTCCGATGTCCTTTCATCTCCGACATATCTTTTACATCCTGTTAATGCAGTGTTATATCAAAACAATCACCCCTATTGTCTTAACAGAAATCAGAGGATCGATCAACTCGTGGTGTCGATTATTATAATCGTAGCGGGTATTTACGACACCCGTTGACGTGATATCAGGCGAACGCGTCTCCCCGCGACTGGTCGAAAATACAATGACAGACATTGTCGAATACTAATTGAATAAAATCATTTAATTTTCATAGAATTTGATATTTCTACGAGGAATCAATAAGTCTCTCGCATATAGTCTAATAGATCCTTTGATAGATCTAACGAAGAAGTACCTAACCGCGATTACAGCCAATTAGTACATATTATTCGCTACATAATTAATAACTGTATCACGTACATCGATGCAGGCGATATTGAAGAAAAAAGCCATTTTATGTTGTTACTATAACGAGCAAATTTACTCGTTCAACTTGAAAGGAATTAATAAAGAACCAGACTTTTAAGTAAGCATCCAGCAAGAATTTTAAATATTTCAAACAGAGATGTAGGTGTTATTCAAGAAAAAAGAACATTTTATTTTTTAATTAGCACGAGTAAATGAACAAATACCGATAATATAATATAACGCTTAATATGAATTTTATCTGTCTGATTATTTAATAGCTTAATTTATTTCACAGTAACGTCATCGACTGCCCTTAGGCTCTGTAACGTCGCGCAAGACTTCTGCACGCTATCCGGCGCTGCTTGACCGCCGACGGTCTACGCACCGTCCTTCGACCCTCAACAAATCCAAGGAACCCGTAAAATGACAGCTTTTAATGCTATTGTTTTGACATATGTCGTCAATTTACGGAATAAGCTCCATATCCTAGAGATGCTTTTTGTTTATAGCCAGTTTAGAAAGGCCCTTGGATTTACTACACGCTATTAGGAAACCCGGAGAAAGCTGGTAGTGACTTAGTAAAAGACGAATGTTTAATCACCGGGAAATCCAGGTTTTCCGTTAAACAAGACATCAACTAGCAACATTGGTAGGAGGCTTCATCCCCTCTAGTCATTCTTTAACATTGACTTAAACCAATGGACATCATAGATCGTGCCCTCACCCTACTCACGAAAAGTGTGAACAACGAATCCACGTCCTTCATAAAAAGGGAACACCCACACCGAGCTTTCTTCTGTAATCCTACGAGAACGACCTACAGTTTTTCTACAACATTCATCCTGTCGATTACGAGGCTACTTCGGTTGCCTCTCTTACTCGTTCCTTGACTACGTCATATCTTAGCATATCGTCTACGTTACTGCATATCAGTGTAAAAGTGTTGAAAATATATAAAGTTATAGCTCTGTTAATCACAGTGTTATACTTATTCAACCACCCCTATTATCCTAGCCGAAATAAGGGGATCGATCTATCCGCGGTGTCGATTCATGCAATCGTAACGGGAATTTACGACTCCCGTTGACGCGCACTCTCGCAAGCGCGTCTCCCCGCGATAGGCCGAAAATACAGGCTCTTTTCCCTTTTTGTTCAAACTAATCGATAGTCGAAAACTAGTATCAAGGAGGTGTGAATGTAGTCTTAGTTTGTAGAAACTATTACAATGATAAAAATGGATATCGTATTAAATCGTAAAAGATGCCAATTTACGATAAAAATTAAGAAATCGTTCAATTTGATTTTGTTACAATGGAAAAACCGTCTCCTGCTATGTCAAAAAATCGTTACCGTTTGATTAACAAATCGACGTCTTGTTAAGTTATATAAGGAACACGGAAGTCGCGCGCGAGCTCTTTTGTGCCTGAAACTACGGAGAGTGAACATCGAAGAAGAATTTAAATATAAGGTAAATAAAGAAAAAATACCAAATAATAACATTGTAACTAGTAATTTATAACGTCTAAACCATTAATTTACAACACTTAAGCTATTAATTTCTAACATTGAAGCCATTAATTTATAACATTTAAGGAATTAATTTATAATGTCTAAACTATTAATTTATAACATTTATACTATTAATTTATAACATTCAAGCTATTAATTTATAACATTTAAGCTGTTAATTTATAACATTCAAGCCATTAATTTACAACATTTAAACTGTTATTTTATACATTTAGCCATTAATTTATAACATTTAAACTATTAATTTATATCATCTAAGCCATTAAATTATAACACTTAAGCTATTAATTTACAACACCTAAGCCACTAATTTACAATATTTAAACTATTAATTTATATCATCTAAGCCATTAATTTATAATATTTAAGCCATTAATCTAAAACAATTCCTCCATTAATTCTTAACAACTATACCAATAATTTATAACCATATTCTCCCATTAATTCAAAGTAATTGTGCTCTTAATTTATAACAGTTGTACCATTAATAGGAAGCAACTCTACATTCATTGATTTAAATCAGTACCATCAATTTGTAGTGAGTGAATTAATGATTTATATTGTTTTATTTTATTAACGAAATCTTTCAGGTCCCTGGAGTGCTATTTTATTTCTATATAGCATTATTTTTTAATTTTAAATACAGTACTTAATTTCTCATTTCACTACTTTGTATAAAAGTGTTAAGGAAATCAGAGGATTTGGAAATACAAATAACTGACTTTATTTCACACACAACAGCTATACACATATCTTATACTCTGAAGACCTCGTAATCCTACTCGCACGCACGCTTGTTGTCAACCGACTCTTCCAGATGCTTCTTAACGACTGCTGTGTTTTGTCTCAACTCAGACCTGGACGCCCTCTGACCCTTACACACACACTCTCATGTACAGTGTAAATGTATCACTTCCCTAACACGCCTCCTTACATTTATACTGTACACTTAATTTTATTTACATACTTGTCGAATTAACAAAATATTTAACATTTATCGCTTTATTTACATTTCTCTTATTTTACATTCATCCATGACCTAAACCTTTCAAATTTCTCTCTACACAGTGCCTTCGTAAAAATATCCGCAGTGTTTTCTTCTGTACTTACTTTTACTTTCCTTTACGTACTCGTGAACGTAGTGGTAATGAACTTCAATGTGTTTCGAATTTTTTGTAAAAGTTCCGTATTTTGCTATACTCATTACTCCAGAGTTATCCTCATAAATTTTTACAGGCTTATCGTCTAGATTTACATCGAAGATTTTCATTAATTCTCTGATTGCCATTACTTCGCTCACCGCTTCCGATAGAGCTACATACTCTGCATACGTTGAGGCTTTTGTCACAAACCTTTGTTTTTTAGACTTCCATCCAATTACATTTCCATACAATCTAATTACATACCCAGAAGTCGATTTCCTATCTATATGATCTCCTGCCCAATCGGCGTCCACATAACAGTCTATCGTTTCGCACTTTTCATTCCTTTTATAATGTAGCCCTAAATCTCTAGTCCGGTACAAATATTTCAATATTCGCAGGGCATATTTAAAATGTGTCTCGTTACAACAATCTTGAAATCTACTCAGATAATTCACACTATAACTTATATCGGGTCTGGTATTTACACTAATATACAGCAATGCGCCAATTAAATTCTTGTATCCAATGTCCTCTCTATTTATATCAGCTTTTTCAATTTTTAAGTTGGTCTCCATAGGTGTACAGTACAATTTGCTATTATGTAATTTATATTTGTTTGCTAATGATTCTATGTATTTCTTTTGGCTTAATCTCATTTCCTTTTTTAAATAATCATAGTCTATATTTATTCCAAGATATTCTTTTACTTCACCTAAATCTTTCATTTCAAATTTATCAGTTAATAATTTTTTTACACTTTGTATCTTCCCTTTGTTTTTACTACAAATCAGCAAATCGTCTACGTATATTAACAAATAAACAACATTTTCTCCCTCTCCATAAGTATATAGGCACAGCTCTATATTGTTCTTCTTAAAACCTAATCTCGTCACATACCTATCAAAACACTCATACCAATCCCTCGGACTTTCTTTTAACCCATAAATCGCTCTCGATAATTTACAAACTCTATTCATTCATTCTACATATCATATTCTTTGCAACATCGCTCTCTTTTCTCTTTTATTTACAATGTCCTATTTTTTTTTGTTTATCTCTTTCTTTTCCTCGCTTCGTTCTACTTTTGTTACATTTTTCGCCCTTGTTCCTCGCAGATACTTCACCTTCCCTGCTTCTATCTTCGTCATTATCCTTCTCCAATTTTCTATTCTTTTTCCTCTTCTTATAATTTTCTTCATTCTTACCATCTTCACTATTTTCACAACAAATCGCCTCCTCAAATGTACAAGGGATATCTACTTTACAATACTTTGTGTGAATCACACTGCTGTTTTCCTTTTCTGATCTTTCTTGTTCCTCTTCGCGCTCTGATGGCTTAAGTGGTTTTGGAAGCTTTTTCACAATATATGTTGGTGGCTCGTAATCATCATCTCCATCTGAATATTGTTCTTCTTCTTCATCTTCGTCAGAATCCAAATCAAGTTTGGTTTTATTGTCTGGTGGTAATCCATCTGGTACCATTTTTTCACCTACTTTAATATGTTGTTTTATATGTGTGACATAATCTGCCCTATCCCTCTCACGTTCCCTATCTCTTTCTCTTTCTCTTTCCCTGTCACGGTCCCTATCTCTTTCACGTTTCCTATCTCTTTCTCTTTCTCTTTTACTCATACCACTACATTTGGCACTGTTTACTAAGTGTTCCTTCCCTTTCAATATACCTTTTATTCTATATGTCCCATTCTCTTTGAACGCTACAGCCGTAAGTCTATTGTTTACATCTATTATTTTCGCAATATTTCCTTTTGTAATAACCATATTCTTATTATCTGTTAGTTTACCTAAACTGATCAAATTTGCGGACATTTCTTTCACATAAAAAACTTTTCTCATATTTATTTTAGTTCGCTTTCCAAATGCTTCAAAGTAACTTACAACATTCCCAACTTTTGTCGCTTTTATCGGTCTATTATCGCCTAAATATATATCTACTGGTTCTTTAAGGTCAATACATTTCTCAAAATACTTTGCATTATTTATTATATGATCGGTACAACCGCTATCTAATAGCCACATTATTTCCTTCTCACTTATCTCATTCGTCTCGCTGTTGTGTGCTGCGTGCGCCGTTGCTATCCATGTGCCTGCCCCTGAGTTGCCATGCTCGCTCGTGCCGGTTGTTGATTGACGATGGAAGTTTCCACGTTCCCTGCTCGTATTTCCTTTGTTTCCTTGTCCTCTGCTGCGACCTCGTGTTGGCCCATGCCAATAGCTGTTACTGCTTCCCGCTTGTACGCCATTTTGACACTCTCTCGCAAAGTGTCCTAATCTTCCACATCTGAAGCATCCTTCCTTTTTTGCAGAAAAGGCGTTGGTTTGCCTTTCTCCTCGATTGGATTTATTTCTCTTCTCTGCTATTTCTATTTTATTTTTCACATACGCTACCGTTTGATCCTCTTCTTTCAATGCATCTATTATGTCCGCTATGTAGCTGTATTTTTCGGATAACGTATTCAGCATGTAATTTAGTTTTTCCCTCTCACTCACTTGTGCGCCCACACTTTTTAATTCATTTGTTAATTTTTCGAAATCTCTGAAAAACGATGCTGAATCACCGTAGTTATCCAGTCTTATCTTTTCCAATCTCCTTCTGCACACGATCTGTAGTGCCGTCGACTCTTTCAAGTACATTTCATCGAACTTTTTTACTATTTCATACGCCGTTTTTTCTTCCCTAACATACTCCAATTGTCTATTCGATATTGCACTATAAATTATATTTATTGCTTTCAAATCCTTTTTGTCCCAGTTTTCATTGTCTCTTTCGTTCTTCATTCTTGTTATAACAATATCACATTCCTTATACTTGAGAAACATCGTAATTCTTTGCTTCCACATTCCATAATCCTCACCATCGAATATAGGTATCATGATTTCCGATCTCTCCATTTTAATTGATTCCTTATATCTTACTCAAGCGTTCCCACGTGCTCGAAGTATATCTTTTCTCTTCTTTCTTTGAACGTTTCTTCCCTTATTGAAACTCACTCGAACTAACTCGCAAGATTGAAAAGACACGCACTAAATATCTTGCAAAACTATAAACCACGCTCTGCTACCATGTTAAGGAAATCAGAGGATTTGGAAATACAAATAACTGACTTTATTTCACACAACAGCTATACACATATCTTATACTCTGAAGACCTCGTAATCCTACTCGCACGCACGCTTGTTGTCAACCGACTCTTCCAGATGCTTCTTAACGACTGCTGTGTTTTGTCTCAACTCAGACCTGGACGCCCTCTGACCCTTACACACACACTCTTATGTACAGTGTAAATGTATCACTTCCCTAACAAAAAGCAGTGGTAACGCAGAGTGTAATTTTAAGATGTAATTTTCCATGTCTGCTAAAAACCAACGAAACAACACCATATTCATGGAATCAAGGAAGCAAGTGTAATTTAACCGAAGGCAACGACATCTTATCTGTAGCTGCACATGAGTCATAGGACATTTCAAATAGTGTTGTTGTTTTGCCTCGGAGTACCAAAACCGTTAGATTACAAGTAATTTAAAAACAAATAAACTCCGGACAAAACAATGCCGCCGCTACAATGTCGCTTTATTATAAAATAATTTTACATCTCTGCTTTCAATGCGTAAAAGCTCATATGTAAATGGGACCCGAGCGTAGTTACCTCCTCGTGGTGGGTCCCGGTCATTGGTATCGTTTTCCAAATAATAATACACCAAGTACTATTTCGAATATTAGTATTATTATTCGAAAACGATATCAAGCTAAAAACTACTTGAATATAGTCTGGTCTTGATCACCCAAAATAGTTTTGGTGATCTAAACTGGACTAATACCCCCCCGCGGGGGCAACGTGGGACATCGTGGGACATCGCAGGACACCGTGGGATGCGAGCGTATTAGCTTTAATTAATCATAAGATAGATACCTATGTTATGTACATTGTAAGCTCATTCTGTACAAAGATACTTATCTATCTTGGAACGACAAATAAAGATCTCGTCTCTCTTGATCCCCTCGCTTACCATACTGGAAAAATTGTTCCCACGATATATCGGTTCGCGATCACTCAGTTCTTTCAAACTGTCGCGTGGCGTACTCGCTCGCGTGTATTTCGGGTGCGTGCGGGTCAATGTGCTCTAGACAACTCTTCGGATTCGTAAGTCGCCCAAGGGCAGCTCTGTCTTGGTGACTGCTCAACGTTTGCATCGGATCACGGGAGTTGTCGTCGTGCCGGTGATGCTTGCTAATCTGTTGGGGATTCACTCGTGGATCTGCAGTCCTGTCCGATTGGTACTTGGGTACTCGATCAGAGACCACCAATTTCACGTCCTCCGTAATCCTGTTCGGCCCCGCGGGAGTGGACCCCACTGTTCAGTTGAGGTATTGCCTTCGTAATCCTGTTCAGCGGTCCCTGCCCGTGAGTGGACCCCACTGTTCAGTTGGGGCCTCGTGCCTTGGTAATCCTGTTCAGCGGTCCCTCCCTGTGAGTGGACCCCACTGTTCAGTTGGGGCCTCTTGCCTTCGTAATCCTGTTCAGCGGTCCCTCCCCGGGTTCCACTTGTTCAGTTGGAGTGTGTCAAGTTGCTGGCCTATGTGCTGGATCCACGGCTGAATTACTAGTGGATCACTGGCATCATCTGTCGGCGCCATCGACCGCGACTCGTGTAAGTTTCGAACGGCGAAACAGGAATCGAGTTACGGCCAATTCTTGGGCTTTCCGTTGAACCTCGGGGTTATCTCGTGTACGGGGGTACGTCGCGTAGGTTTGTTAGTTCTTTCGAGAGATCGCGATCTCGTCCGTTTCGGGACAGTGTCAGTAGCTTCATCTTCTTCTTTTCGTTCCAAGTTAGATAAATGTGTCTTTGATACCGAATGTTGCCAGTAGGGATGCGGATTATTGTATATTTGTACTGATCGATGTAAGCGTTGTGTGGGAGATAGATGATGCGTTACGTATGCCTTGTTCTACGTTTGTAAAGATTCATGTTAGCGCTGCGTTGGAGATATGTGTTTCGCAGTTAGACTACGAAACAACTATTTCTTTACGCAGGCCCATGGTCAAGTAGTGTCAAAACTGGACATTCTGCCAATAGGTTGAATGTCGAGATCGATGTGTAGTGTTAAATAACCCATGGGCGGGTCTCGTGCGTAGTCACCTCCTCGTGGTGAGACCTGGTAATTGGCATCGTTTTCCAAAAATTAATCAGTCGATTAATCTTTGGAAAACGATACCAAGCCAAGAACTACGCAACAGTCCAGTTTGGATCACCAAAAGCCCCTAAGATCATTTTGAATGATCTACACTGGACTGCACTATTAATTTATAACATTTAAGCCATTAATTTACAATATTTACGTCATGAATTTACAACAATAAGTCACAAATTCATAACATTTAAGCTATTAATTTTTACATTTATAACAATAATTCCTAACATTCAAACTATTAATTTATAACACTTAAGCTATTTATTTATAACATTTAAGCAAATAATTAACAACGATTAAACTATTAATTTATAACAATTGAAACATTAATTGGCACATTTAAAACATTAATTTATAAGAATCAAACCATTCCACGAGGAATCAGTAAGTCTCGCGCTAATAGCCCAATACATCGATAGATTTAACGAAGAAATACGTAACCGCGATTACAGCCAATTAGATCATATTATTTGCTACATAATTAATAACTGTATCACGTACAGCGATGCAGGCGGTATTGAAGAAATAAAGCCATTTTATGTTACAACTATAACGAGTAAATTTAATCGTTTAACTTGTGATTAATTAAAAAGGTACCTGACTTCTAAATAAGCATTAAATAAGAATCTTAAATATCGCAAACAGTGATGTAGGTGTTACTCAAGAAAAAAGAACGTTTTATTTTTTAATTAGCACGAGTAAATGAACGAATATCGATAATATAATATAACGCTTAATATGAATTTTATCTGTCTGATTATTTAATAGCTTAACTTATTTCACAGTAACGTCATCCACAATTTTTGTCCAGAATTCGATGCGCGTTTTACTCCACGTATGCTCCAAATACAGCGCACTTCAGCCTGTTTGTGCTATGTCAACTCTGTGCCCTGTCAAATCTACCATAATTGCCGTTTTGGAGATTCTGCCGCAAATATTCAATTGGACGTACCTCCTTTTCCTTGGAGATATGTCGAGAGTTCGGTGCGCGTCATGCTCCACATTTGCTGCCAGATACGGTACACGTGCTCCTGTTTACATTATGTCAACTTTGGTCGGGGTCAAATCCAATGTTATTGCAGGTTTGCATATTCATGCTTCAATTATCAATTCCACTGCTATTGGTCATATGTCTACAATACGATGCGTGTTATGCTCCAAATATATTGCTAAAAACAGCGTACTTTTCTTGGTTTACTCTATGTCAACTTTAGGCCCTGTCAAATCCAGCATTATTGCATCTTAGCAGATTCAGTCTTAAATATTCAATTGAACGTATCACAGTCTCTCTTACAGATGTCTCGACCATTCGATGCGCGATATACTCCACATTTGCTGCCAAATACAGCGCACGTCGGCCGGTTTGCGCAATGTCAACTTTGTGTCCTGTCAAACCCTTTGTAGATGCAGTTTAACATTTTTAGTCTCAAATATTCAATTAACCGTATCACCGCTGCTATTGCTGGTATGACGACAAATCGATGCGCAGTGCACTCCACTTTTGCTGCCAAATACAGCGCACCTGCACCTGTCATTATGTCAACTCAGGTCGAGGTCAAATCCAATGTCATTGCAGTACTGCATACTCAGGATTCAACAATCCATTCAACGTATCTCCGTTTCCATTATATATATGTCGACAGGTCAATGCCCTTTATACCCCACGTTTTCTGAGAAATACAGTGCAAATCAACATGATTGCGCTATGTCAACCCTGGTCCCTGCCAAATCCTCTGTAGTTGCAGTTTTGCATATTTAGGCTTCAGTATTCAATTCAACGTATCTCCGCTGATATTGGTGGTATGTCTACAATTCGATGCGCGTTATACTCCTCATTTGCTGCCCAATACAGCGGACCTGCTCCTGTTTACATTATGTCAACTCGGGTCGAGGCAAATCCAATATTATTGCAGTACTACATATCCAGGCTTCAATATTCAATTGAATGTATCTCCGTTTCCATTGAAGACATGTCAACAGTACCATGCGCGTTATGCTCCACATTTGCTGACAAATACAGCTCACCTGCTCCTCTTTACATTATGTCAACTCGGGTCGAGGACAAATCCAATGTTATTGCAGTACTGCACATTCTGTATTAAATATTCAATTGAGCGTATCTCAGTTTCTATTCCTGATGTCTCGACAATTCGATGCGCGTTATACACCACATTTGCTGCTAAATACGGGGCCTATCAGCCGGAGTTCGCCTCGGGACGTCATAGGGTGAGGACGTGTTTTGGCACGCTCCTGCCAAATGGAGGGTTACTTTGTTCAGGCGTTCTTTGGTGCAGGCGTTGCGTGTTTGGGGTTGTTACATTTGAGGGTGGATGGTGTGGATGAGTGGCTCTTTTTAGAGCGAGGAGCAGTGGAGGTGTTGTATAGGGAGGTATGGGTGTGGATTTTCGATTGTCGATGAGTCGTAACGGTCTCCGATGAGACTTTGCGTTTTGTGGGGATATTGAGGCGACGATGGCTAGTGCGTCTTGTAGAACTTGAAGAATTTATTTAGTTTTGAGAGGTTTGCACTCGCGATGGCATGACGCTTGTGAAGGCCCCAAATGCGTAATATTTTTGTTATCGTAACGAGTACTGGGTGAAATGGATGTCATTGTATGGTTGACGGTTATGTGAGGCGTACGTTTGAAAAGAACGTTGAGCAGGTGAGGGGTTTCGCCGCGCAGACGTAAGGCGGCGCCACCTTGCGGGCAACGTCTGTGGGCATGTACAGTCGGCTCGATTTAGTTTACACGAGCCGAAATATGTACGTTGGAGTGGATAAATAAGTAATGGTGTGCCGTGTAATGATGAGGCTGTAGCAGTTACGTGGCGATTAGTAGGTTGGAGTATGTAGCGGTAGATGTAGTACTGCTTTAGTATTTTAATATTTTTATTTATTTTATTTATTCTTTACTCATTTATTATTTTAAATTACTTATTTGTTTGTTTATTTATCTATTTATTTAGTTATTATTATTATTATTTATTATTTTTTTTTATATTTATGCCTTATTTATTAATTCTTTGTTGGGTACTTATTTATTTATTTATTCTTTTGAGTACGCGACAATTTTATTCTTTGATTTATTTATTTATTACTGCTCATTATTTATTATATATTTTTTGTTATTTATCTATATTGTGGCGTCTTGGGCGCGCATCGTCGGGTCTTTAGCAGAATGCAGGCGTTAGACAGGTGAATTTTAGATTGCACAATATTCCTGTATTATATTATCATTTCATTGGCTTATTGTTGACGACTTGGCGATGTACATGGACTTTCGATTATTATGTTTATCGCAGATGAAAGGACATCGGAGCCTTCCCTATGGATCTTCGGGAAAATCCCTTAACACCGTAATCGAGAATCTATCATAGGCGTAATTAAACAATTGTCGTTTTTCGATCCGATTGTATTTGTACGAGATTTGTGATAATGACCTTGGGCTCGAGGCGACAGCCAGTCGCCGAACGTAGCCGCGGTCACGAGATGAACGCTTTGTCTATCAAAGGTATGAAGTAATTCTATACCTCTCCTTAAAAGAAATATTTCTGGTGACAAGCAACAGTAAACATTCCAACGGTCTGTCCCGTGTCTCGTCACACGCAGACACTATTCTTCGAGTAAGATGATTGCCAGATGTCGATGAGTCTCCGCAGTACATATTCAGCTATCCTGAGGGCCCGTTATGTATCTTAAGATTTAGTTGGCTAAAGTCCTCCTGACAGACAAACAATCTTTGTCCCAGCTACGGGAAGATAGGAGAGACCTATTTTTCAACGAACGGCGTCTCCCACGAGCAACATTCCCCCGAGGGCGGCTAGCATCTTTTTCTAACCACCGATATGGAGTTTGACCAATTAGCAGCAACGCCATTTTCCCGCACCTTCTAAACGAAGGCTATCCTCGACGAATCCAAGGATCTCGTGTCCTTAGACACACCCCATCATAGTTTTTCTGTGCAGCATCATCGCGACGGAAAGTCATTCTCTCGTGAGGTCGTATTAGCGAATTACTTAGCGTCTGCACGTTCGGTGGATATTCCACGTTTTAACAAAGAGTCCGACTTAGATTTTGCGAGCACGTTCATCCATCATCCCGTCGACCGCGGATTCGTTATTGAACCTAGGATCATTGTCATTAGTTTCTCGAGTATCTAATTACCACGGTTACTTGTCCAATTCTATGATAATCGTATCTGCACTAGTCAATCTCTTCTCTATTGCTTATCGACAATGTGTAACCCAAACGAAGATTCGTTTCACGCCCCTAACCCTATTTCCAATGTAAACCCGACATATAAGTTTAAAAAAGAATTGAAAATATTTAATTTACTACGCCAAATCTACGACTTTAATAACGTTGATTGATTTCAATGCAACCTGGATATCGCATAAAGACATTCATAGGAGAAAGTGGAAGAAACTGTTCAAAAGTTCAGAGATGTGTACACGGTTTGCTTCATGCGCTGTAAATAATGTTACGTAGTTTTGCCATCAGCGCCAGTCTGTAGCGATGGCGTTAAGTATGAGGTGGTATGTCGTGATAGGTGCATAAGGAATACTCAGATGTTTAACGAACAACAGTTTATTAAGAAACAATTTAACAGAAGAGTCAACAAATAACTATTAACTGTTAACTACCAACAATTGACACCGAGAGTTCAATCGACGCGTTTGCTACGCAATGGCACTGAGGACATTATTATTTAACGGCTCGAGACAGACTGCTTGTCCTTTTGTTCCGGATCGAACAGACTCTTCCCTTCGTTGCCCATCGATATCCCTCACTAGCGTGCGTTCATTAGATGTGCCGCCGCGGCTGGCACGTGTATGCTCTTCCGAGAATTCGGCGAAAAGAGCGTGAAGATATCGATCCCACGTTGGGCACGTCGGTGTCGCGCTTTGACAGCGTAGCGCTTTGTATCCAGAGCCGTCGGAAAGTTCCGTGACCCGTGCCGCCACAGTACCCCCTTACCAGTGATAACGTTTTTCCTTATATCTATGTCGCAGGTAGATCTAAATGTTAGCTTATCTAAGGCCTGCCTGGAAACGATCGGGAAAGCGAACTTTCCTGCCTGCGCGTGTAGTGTGATGAACTCTTGAGTCCCCTTCGCTTTGTTCGTTTCGGACACCAGGCGATGTTGTTACATTACGCTTTTCGGTGCTATGGTGTTCAATGTTATCGTCTAGTAAAAATGCGGGATTCAATCGGTTTATGGACACTATTACGTTTTTGTTGTTTATTTTAATCGTAAAGGTCTTTTTTCCTCGCTCTATAACCTTATACAGTCCGTAGTAGGGTGGTTGTAAGGGGTCTCCGATGGCGTCGTGGCGCAAAAATACGTAAGGCGATGTTTCGAGATCACGGAACACGATGGTTCTCTTTTCGTCGTGTTGCGTAATCGGGTGAGGCCTGATCTTTTCTATTCGGTCTTTTAGGCGAGTTGCGCATTCCGAGTTGGCCTGTTGCTTAGTCGGTAAAAAGAATTCTGCCGGCAATTGTATGCCGGTGCCATAAACCATTTCGGCTGCCGTCACGTTCAGGTCCTCTTTAATAGCTGTTCGTATGCCTAATAGAACTATTGGCAAGATTTCTACCCAGTTGCTCGCAGCCTTTGGTTGTTTTAGTTGCTAACGTGGAATATCCACCGAACGTACAGACGCTAAGTAACTCGCTAATACGACCTCACGAGAGAATGACTTTCCGTCGCGATGATGCTGCAAAGGTAAACTATGATGGGGTGTGTCTAAGGACACGAAATCATTGGATTCATGGAGAATAGCCTTCGTTCAGAAGGTGAGGGAAATTGGCGTTGCTGCTAATTGGTCAATCTCCATATCGATGGTTAGAAAAAGATGCTAGCCGCCCTCGAAGGAAAGTTACTAGTGGGAGACGCCGTTCGTTGAAAAATATAATAAGTCTTTCCTATCTTCCCGTAGCTGGGACAAAGATTCTTTGTCTGTCTGAAGGACTTTAGTTAACTAAATCTTAAGATTTATGACAGGCCCTCAGGCTAGCCGAACATGTACTGCGGAGACGCATCGACATCTGGCAATCATCTTACTCGAAGAATAGGGTCTGCGTGTGGCGAGCCACGGGACAGAAACCATTGGAATGTTTACTGTCGCGTGCCGCCACAAATATTTCTTTTAAGGAGAGCTATAGAATTACACCATACCTTTGTTAGACAAAGCGTTCATCCCGTGACCGCGGATACGTTCGACGACTGGCTGTCGCCTCGAGCCCAAGCTTATTATCACAAATCTCAAACAAATACAATCGGATCGAAAGACGACAATTGTTTAATTACGCCTATGATAGAATCTAGATTACGGTGTTAAGGGATTTTCCCGAAGTTCCAAAAGGAAGGCTCCGATGTCCTTTCATCTCCGACATATCTTTTACATCCTGTTAATGCAGTGTTATATCAAAACAATCACCCCTATTGTCTTAACAGAAATCAGAGGATCGATCAACTCGTGGTGTCGATTATTATAATCGTAGCGGGTATTTACGACACCCGTTGACGTGATATCAGGCGAACGCGTCTCCCAGCGACTGGTCGAAAATACAATGACAGACATTGTCGAATACTAATTGAATAAAATCATTTAATTTTCATAGAATTTGATATTTCTACGAGGAATCAATAAGTCTCTCGCATATAGTCTAATAGATCCTTTGATAGATCTAACGAAGAAGTACCTAACCGCGATTACAGCCAATTAGTACATATTATTCGCTACATAATTAATAACTGTATCACGTACATCGATGCAGGCGATATTGAAGAAAAAAGCCATTTTATGTTGTTACTATAACGAGTAAATTTACTCGTTCAACTTGAAAGGAATTAATAAAGAACCAGACTTTTAAGTAAGCATCAAGCAAGAATTTTAAATATTTTAAACAGAGATGTAGGTGTTATTCAAGAAAAAAGAACATTTTATTTTTTAATTAGCACGAGTAAATGAACAAATACCGATAATATAATATAACGCTTAATATGAATTTTATCTGTCTGATTATTTAATAGCTTAATTTATTTCACAGTAACGTCATCGACTGCCCTTAGGCTCTGTTACGTCGCGCAAGACTTCTGCACGCTATCCGGCGCAGCTTGACCGCCGACGGTCTACGCACCGTCCTTCGACCCTCAACAAATCCAAGGAACCCGTAAAATGACAGCTTTTAATGCTATTGTTTTGACATATGTCGTCAATTTACGGAATAAGCTCCATATCCTAGAGATGCTTTTTGTTTATAGCCAGTTTAGAAAGGCCCTTGGATTTACTACACGCTATTAGGAAACCCGGAGAAAGCTGGTAGTGACTTAGTAAAAAACGAATGTTTAATCACCGGGAAATCCAGGTTTTCCGTTAAACAAGACATCAACTAGCAACATTGGTAAGAGGCTTCATCCCCTCTAGTCATTCTTTAACATTGACTTAAACCAATGGACATCATAGATCGTGCCCTCACTCTACTCACGAAAAGTGTGAACAACGAATCCACGTCCTTCATAAAAAGGGAACACCCACACCGAGCTTTCTTCTGTAATCCTACGAGAACGACCTACAGTTTTTCTACAACATTCATCCTGTCGATTACGAGGCTACTTCGGTTGCCTCTCTTACTCCTTCCTTGACTACGTCATATCTTAGCATATCGTCTACGTTACTGCAAATCAGTGTAAAAGTGTTGAAAATATATAAAGTTATAGCTCTGTTAATCACAGTGTTATACTTATTCAACCACCCCTATTATCCTAGACGAAATAAGGGGATCGATCTATCCGCGGTGTCGATTCTTGCAATCGTAACGGGAATTTACGACTCCCGTTGACGCGCACTCTCGCAAGCGCGTCTCCCCGCGATAGGCCGAAAATACAGGCTCTTTTCCCTTTTTGTTCAAACTAATTGATAGTCGAAAACTAGTATCAAGGAGGTATGAATGTAGTCTTAGTTTGTAGAAACTATTAAAATGATAAAAATGGATATCGTATTAAATCGTAAAAGATGCCAATTTACGATAAAAATTAAGAAATCGTTCAATTTGATTTTGTTACAATGGAAAAACCGTCTCCTGCTATGTCAAAAAATCGTTACCGTTTGATTAACAAACCGACGCCTTGTTAAGTTATATAAGGAACACGGAAGTCGCGCGCGAGTTCTTTTGTGCCTGAAATTCCGGAGAGTGAACATCGAAGAAGAATTTAAATATAAGGTAAATAAAGAAAAAATACCAAATAATAACATTGTAACTAGTAATTTATAACGTCTAAACCATTAATTTACAACAATTAAGTTATTAATTTATAACATTGAAGCCATTAATTTATAACATTTAAGGAGTTAATTTATAACGTCTAAACTATTAATTTATAACATTTATGCTATTAATTTATAACATACAAGCTATTAATTTATAACATTTACACTGTTAATTTATAACATTTAAGCCATTAATTTACAACATTTAAACTGTTATTTTATACATTTAAGCCATTAATTTATAACATTTAAGCAATTAATTTATAACATTTAAACTATTAATTTCTAACATTTAAGCCATTAATTTCCAACATTTAAGCAATTAATTGACAACATCTAAGCCACTAATTTACAACATTTAAACTGTTATTTTATACATTTAAGCTATTATTTTATAACATTTAAGCTATTAATTAACAACATCTAAGCCAGTAATTTACAACATTTAAAGTGTTATTTTATACATTTAAGCTATTAATTTATAACATTTAAGCTATTAATTTATAACATTTAAGCCATTAATTTCTAACTTTTGAACTGTTATTTTATACATTTAGCCATTAATTTATAACATTTAAACTATTAATTTATATCATCTAAGCCATTAAATTATAACATTTAAGCTATTAATTAACAACATCTAAGCCACTAATTTACAATATTTAAACTATTAATTTATATCATCTAAGCCATTAATTTATAATATTTAAGCCATTAACCTAAAACAATTCCTCCATTAATTCTTAACAACTACACCAATAATGTGTAACCATATTCTCCCATTAATTCAAAGTAATTGTGCTCTTAATTTATAACAGTTGCACCATTAATAGGAAGCAACTCTACATTCATTGATTTAAATCAGAACCATCAATTTGTAGTGAGTGAATTAATGATTTATATTGTTTTATTTTATTAACGAAATATCTCAGGTCCCAGGAGTGCTATTTTATTTCTATATAACATTATTTTTTAATTTTAAATATAGTACTTAATTTCTCATTTCACTATTTTGTATAAAAGCAGTGGTAACGCAGAGTGTAATTTTAAGATGTAATTTTCCATGTTTGCTAAAAACCAAGGAAACAACACCATATTCATGGAATCTAGGAAGCAAGTGTAGTTTAACCGAAGGCAACGACAACATATCTGTAGCTGCACATTAGTCAGAGGACATTTCAAATCTTGTTGTTGTTTTGTCTCGGAGTACCAAAACCGTTAGATTAGAAGTAATGTAAAAACAAATAAACTCCGGACAAAACAATGCCGCCGCTACAATGTCGCTTTATTATAAAATAATTTTACATCTCTGCTTCCAATGCGTAAAAGCTCATATGTAAATGGGAACCGAGCATAGTTACCTCCTCGTGGTGGGTCCCGGTAATTGGTATCGTTTTCCAAATAATAATACACCAAGTACTATTTCGAATATTAGTATTATTATTTGAAAACGATATCAAGCTAAAAACTACTTGAATATAGTCTGGTCTTGATCACCCAAAATAGTTTTGGTGATCTAGACTGGACTAATACCCCTCCGCGGGGGCAACGTGGGACATCGTGGGACATCGTGGGACATCGCAGGACACCGTGGGATGCGAGCGTATTAGCTTTAATTAATCATAAGATAGATACCTATGTTATGTACATTGTAAGCTCATTCTGTACAAAGATACTTATCTATCTTGGAACGACAAATAAAGATCTCGTCTCTCTTGATCCCTTCGCTTACCATACTGGAAAAATTGTTCCCACGATATATCGGTTCGCGATCACTCAGTTCTTTCAAACTGTCGCGTGGCGTACTCGCTCGCGTGTATTTCGGGTGCGTGCGGGTCAATGTGCTCTAGACAACTCTTAGGATTTGTAAGTCGCCCAAGGACAGCTCTGTCTTGGTGACTGCTCAACGTTTGCATCGGATCACGGGAGTTGTCGTCGTGCCGGTGATGCTTGCTAATCTGTTGGGGATTCAGTCGTGGATCTGCAGTCCTGTCCGATTGGTACTTCGGTACTCGGTCAGGGACCAGCAATTTCACGTCCTCCGTAATCCTGTTCGGCCCCGCGGGAGTGGACCCCACTGTTCAGTTGAGGTATTGCCTTCGTAATCCTGTTCAGCGGTCCCTCCCTGTGAGTGGACCCCACTGTTCAGTTGGGGCCTCTTGCCTTCGTAATCCTGTTCAGCGGTCCCTCCCCGGGTTCCACTTGTTCAGTTGGAGTGTGTCAAGTTGCTGGCCTATGTGCTGGATCCACTTCTGAATTACTAGTGGATCACTGGCATCATAGGTCGGCGCCATCGACCGCGACTCGTGTAAGTTTCGAACGGCGAAACGGGAATCGAGTTACGGTCAATTCTTGGGCTTTCCGTTGAACCTCGGGGTTATCTCGTGTACGGGGGTACGTCGCGTAGGTTTGTTAGTTCTTTCGAGAGATCGCGATCTCGTCCGTTTCGGGACAGTGTCAGTAGCTTCATTTTCTTCTTTTCGTTCCAAGTTATATAAATGTGTCTTTGATACCGAATGTTGCCAGTAGGGATGCGAATTATTGTATATTTGTACTGATCGATGTAATCGTTGTGTGGAAGATAGATGTTGCGTTACGTATGCCTTGTTCTACGTTTGTAAAGATTCATGTTAGCGCTGCGTTGGAGATATGTGTTTCGCAGTTAGACTACGAAACAACTATTTCTTTACGCAGGCCCATGGTCAAGTAGTGTCAAAACTGGACATTCTGCCAATAGGTTGAATGTAGAGATCGATGTGTAGTGTTAAATAACCCATGGGCGGGTCTCGTGCGTAGTCACCTCCTCGTGGTGAGACCTGGTAATTTTCATCGCTTTCCAAATATTAATCAGTCTATTAATCTTTGGAAAACGGTACCAAGCCAAGAACTACGCAACAGTCCAGTATGGATCACCAAAAGCCTCTAAGATCATTTTGGATTATCTACACTTTACTGCACTATTAATTTATAACATTTAAGCCATTTGTAATTTCCACCAATCTCGGGGAGACGCAGTCGCGAGGAGATACGTCAACGGGAGTCGTAAATTCCCTTTACGATTATACTAATCGACACCACGAGTTGATCGATCCCCTGATTTCCGTTAAGATAATAGGGGTGATTAAGTTTATATAACACTGTGATTCACAGAATTATAAAATATAGATTTCCAACACTTAGACTACACTGTTGAGTAGATACAAATCGTCGATAACAGCTTATCGCACGAATATGAGATAGATATGAATAGTAGAGCAAGGCTCGTACCGTCGAATTTCGTATATTAGTGGACGTAGCACTAGAGGATACTTGATAGACTAGATTTTGATGCTAGACTTCGACGTTGTAGTATGTAGAAGAAGTAAGTTGATTTGACCTAGCGATATTGACGAAATAAGGTGACTTGACCTTCCTGATGTAGCAGGAGAAGTCTGCGACTTGACCCTCCTAGAGTCGTAGGAGAAGTATTCGACTTGACTCTCCTAGAGTCGTAGGAGAAGTATTCGACTTGACTCTCCGAGAGTCGTAGGAGAAGTGATGAGTAGGACGCCTCCGACCAACGTGGTTCGTGAGTGACCTTGTGCATGGGAAAACCCAGCCTGTTCTATTAGGCAGATGTTCGGTTTTTCCTAATGGACGCGTACCCGCTTGTTCCGTGTTTTGAATTGCGCCTAATAAACCCAAGGACCTCTCTAAAAACCTGATGTGCGTCGCAAATATTTTTAGCCCTAAGAAATCTTTCAGGACGACGGATTGAATGAAGATACATGTGTACACAATGAAAGAGAAAGTTATGGTTGGTCCTCAGGTTTATTGAGGGTCGAAATGACGTTACGCAGGCCATCGGCTGCCCGGTCGCGAGAGCTGCAGCGCCGATGTTTTAGGCGAAGTAACATCCTCCCCCCGTTGAGAGGGTACCGATCAAAAGTTCTGTAGGTAGAGTTACTTGGAGCTGCCGCCCAACTCTTTGTTGATTGCTGATTGTCCGTGGTCTGCTGGATGGGGTCAGCTCGAGCGTAGGACGTGCTGCGTGGCACCTCGATCCGCGAGGCTCGTTGTCGTGTGGATTGTGATTGTCTGGTTGAGGCCGTCTTCGCCAGAATGTATTCGTTGATACGGCCGAGAGGCCGTTGCGTTGAGGATATGTTGTCTTCCTTGCGTTCTGGATCGTCGTGGTCCTCGGCATTGCCTAGATAGTTTCTGTTGAAGTTCACGGACCAGGAAGTATCGTGAAACAGTTCGGCCCATGAAGTGTCGTGGAACACCTCGTCCCAGGAGGTGTCGTTATATATCTCTCCGATTTCACAACGGAAAGTGAAATTCGCATGTAGATGCGTTGTGGAAACGTGAAGAAGATCTATGGTTGGTTGGGGAACAGGGCTCCCCCCGCTGACCCATTCGTGTCGCGCCGTCTTGATGATGCGTGGTGGTTGGACCGGCGTGGACCAATTATCCGCAAAAGGCAAAATCAGAGACTTGTTCGATGCAGCGATCTGTGGCCGGGTATTGGGATCCGAAGGAGTGTTCTGAAAACTATCAATATCAATTACGTAATTATTCACGGTAGCAATAACGTAGATATTATTTCGCTTCGGGTTATTCGCAGCTGTGGCCCCTGTCGGCCATGGAGAGTGAGGACTCTTCACGGAATGTCCCGGAGAATGAATGAGAGTCTCCGATACGATGTTTATGCCAAATGTTGCGTGTGACGGTATGCAGGACAGGTTATTAACCGTCGAAGTGTTGATAAAGGAACGTCTGTTCCCAGATAATTCTATCATCGTGAATTTCGGAGAGTCTTCTGTAGGTTTCGATTCTAGATTGGCTTCGGTATCCTTGACGGGATTTAACCCGCTACTCTCGTCGTTTTGAATTACAGTTGCAGGGCATCGCCCATCCTGTAACAGCTTCGGAAAGAATGTTTGCGACATCTTGTCGCCTGGTGAGGTATTCTCTCTCTGTTGATCCAGAGAATCGTGAAGTGTTGTCTTCAGGACGCGTGTAGGCGATGAGGTGCGAGTTTCACGCAATGTGCCGCGCGGATTGGGCGATGAGATCCGCGTGTCAGGCGACGATATCGACGTTGGATTCGACGCGATGTTTTCTGCCGGCGGAGTATGGCCACTGTTGTCCTGGACGGGATTGAGATCCTTCTGGTCCAGAGTATCTTGAGCGGTTTGCTGATTCAAGGCGTTTTGTGTCGTTGAATCAGATTGTTGTGATGCTGACGATGTGAACGTGGTCGTCGTCAGGTCGCGTATGGGGGGCACGCTGTGAGTGTCACGCGATGAGCTCCGCATGTCGTGCGACGGGATCGGCGTTCGAGTCGATGCGATATTTTCCGCCGACAGAGTATGGCCGCTGTTGTCCTGGACGGGATTGAGTTCCTTCTGGTCCAGAGTATCTTGAGCGGTTTGCTGATTCAAGGCGTTTTGTGTCGTTGAATCAGATTGTTGTGATGCTGACGATGTGAACGTGGTCGTCGTCAGGTCGCGTATGGGGGACACGTTGTGAGTGTCACGCGATGAGCTCCGCATGTCAGGCGACGGTATCGGCGCTAGGTTCGACACGATATTTTCCGTCAGCGGAGTATGACCGCTGTTGTCCTGGACTGGATTGAGTTCCTTCTGGTCCAGGGTATCTTGAGCGGTTGATTGATTCAAGGCGTTTTGTGGCGCTGAATCAGATGGCTGTGATGCTGACGATGTGACCGTGGTCGTCGTCAGGTCGCGTATAGGTGACACGTGGTGAGTGTCACGCGATAGGCTCCGCATATCGTGCGACGGGATCGGCGTTCGAGATGATGCGATATTCTCCGTCGGCTGGTGTTTCACGCATGAATCGCGTGCTTTTAATGTCGAAGGGGTTGTTGATGGTAGTAGGTCAAAGAGGTCCAGGATCCGTACGTCAATCTTATGATGCTCTCGCAATAAAGAGTCTGCATGAGCAATTTCCCCCTCATCTAACGCTTCCAGCTCGTCCTGAACCTCGATTATCTTCCTCCAATTCTCGTCGAAGAAGTTACGGCATGCTATTAGGGAGTTCTTTTCTACCCGTCCAGACGCTTCATATTCGTCGAGTTGACGCTTCCTGGTCGCGAGTCGGCGGACTAAGATGCTTCGTCTCCGCCGCAGTGTGCTGATCGGTTCAGCGTGGGCCATATTTGAGTTTAATGGCAGGAACGAGTTTACCTTAATCAAATGGACGTTGATCTAGGAACCTGTAGCTACTCGTTACAGTGCGGTGTGGGCTCGCGTATGTGCTGAGCGAGGAAGGAGTTCCTTTCCGAGGGCAGCTCCTTTGGTTAGTTGCCTAAGTTGTTGGAATGTGGATTTCACGTGACACTGTATAGTCACTGGTCAGTGCACTTTATAATGGCGCAAAATCCGGCTCGAAGGACCATGTAATTACGACCAATCGCGGGGAGACGCAGTCGCGAGGAGAGACGTCAACGGGAGTCGTAAATTCCCGTTACGATTATACTAATCGACACCACGAGTTGATCGATCCCCTGATTTCCGTTAAGATAATAGGGGTGATTAAGTTTATATAACACTGTGATTCACAGAATTATAAAATATATATTTCCAACACTTAGACTACACTGTTGAGTAGATACAAATCTTCGATAACAGCTTGTCGCACGAATATGAGATAGATATGAATAGTAGAGCAAGGCTCGTACCGTCGAATTTCGTATATTAGTGGACGTAGCACTAGAGGATACTTGATAGACACTAGATTTTGATGCTAGACTTCGACGTTGTAGTATGTAGAAGAAGTAAGTTGATTTGACCTAGCGATATTGACGAAATAAGTTGACTTGACCTTCCTGATGTAGCAGGAGAAGTCTGCGACTTGACCCTCCTAGAGTCGTAGGAGAAGTATTCGACTTGACTCTCCTAGAGTCGTAGGAGAAGTATTCGACTAGACCCTCCTAGAGTCGTTGGAGAAGTGATGAGTAGGAAGCCTCCGACCAACGTGGTTCGTGAGTGACCTTGTGCATGGGAAAACCCAGCCTGTTCTATTAGACGGATGTTCGGTTTTTCCTAATGGGCGCGTACCCGCTTTTTCCGTGTTTTTAATTGCGCCTAATAAACCCAAGGACCTCTCTCAAAACCTGATGTGCGTCGCAAATATTTTTAGCCTTAAGAAATCTTTCAGGACGACGGATTGAATGAAGATACATGTGTACACAATGAAAGAGAAAGTTATGGTTGGTCCTCAGGTTTATTGAGGGTCGAAATGACGTTACGCAGGCCATCGGCTGCCCGGTCGCGAGAGCTGCAGCGCCGATGTTTTAGGCGACGTAACACCATTAATTTATAACATTTACGTCATGAATTTGCAACATCTAAGTCACAAATTCATAACATTTAAGCTGTTAATTTTTAAATTTATACCATTAATTCCTAACACTCAAACTATTAATTTATAGCACTTAAGCTATTAATTTATAACATTTAAGCAAATAATTAACAACGTCTAAACTATTAATTTATAACAATTGAAACATTAATTAGCAACATTTAAAACATTAATTTATAAGAATCAAACCATTCCTCGAGGAATCAGTAAGCCTCGCGCTAATAGCCCAATACATCGATAGATTTAACGAAGAAATACGTAACCGCGATTACAGCCAATTAGATCATATTATTTGCTACATAATTAATAACTGTATCACGTACAGCGATGCAGGCGGTATTGAAGATATAAAGCCATTTTATGTTACA
The DNA here is from genome assembly GCF_040668555.2 of Bombus flavifrons. Lineage (NCBI taxonomy): Eukaryota > Metazoa > Arthropoda > Insecta > Hymenoptera > Apidae > Bombus > Bombus flavifrons. The sequence continues at coordinate 80,740 of NW_027184807.1, read as the reverse complement.
ACTATAACGAGTAAATTTAATCGTTTAACTTGAGAAGAATTAAAAAGGTACCTGACTTCTAAATAAGCATTAAATAAGAATCTTAAATATCGCAAACAGTGATGTAGGTGTTACTCAAGAAAAAAGAACATTTTATTTTTAAATTAGCACGAGTAAATGAACGAATATCGATAATATAATATAACGCTTAATATGAATTTTATCTGTCTGATTATTTAATAGCTTAACTTATTTCACAGTAACGTCATCGACTGCACTTAGGCTCTTTTCCCTTTTTGTCCAAACTAATCGATAGTCGAAAACTAGTATCATGTAGGTGTGAATATAGTCTTAGTTTGTAGAAACTATTAAAATGATAAAAATGGACATCGTATTAAATCGTAAAAGATGCCAATTTACGATAAAAATTAAGAAATCGTTCAATTTGATTTTGTTACAATGGAAAAACCGTCTCCTGCTGTGTCAAAAAATCGTTACCGTTTGATTAACAAACCGACGCCTTGTTAAGTTATATAAGGAACACGGAAGTCGCGCGCGAGCTCTTTTGTGCCTGAAATTCCGGAGAGTGAACATCGAAGACGAACATAAATATCAGGTAAGTAAGAAAAAATGTCAAACAACAACATTGTAACTAGTAATTTATAACATCTAAACCATTAATTTACAACACTTAAGCTATTAATTTATAACATTCAAGCCATTAATTTATAACATTTAAGGAATTAATTTATAACGTCTAAACTATTAATTTATAACATTTAAGCCATTAATTTCTAACTTTTGAACTGTTATTTTATACATTTAGCCATTAATTTATAGCATTTAAACTATTAATTTATATCATCTAAGCCATTAAATTATAACATTTAAGCTACAAATTGACAACATCTAAGCCACTAATTTACAATATTTAAACTATTAATTTATATCATCTAAGCCATTAATTTATAATAATTAAGCCATTAATCTAAAACAATTCCTCCATTAATTCTTAACAACTATACCAATAATTTAGAACCATATTCTCCCATTAATTCAAAGTAATTGTGCTCTTTATTTATAACAGTTGTATCATTAATAGGAAGCAACTCTACATTCATTGATTTAAATCAGAACCATCAATTTGTAGTGAGTGAATTAATGATTTAAATTGTTTTATTTTATTCACGAAATCTTTCAGGTCCCTGGAGTGCTATTTTATTTCTATATAGCATGATTTTTTAATTTTAAATACAGTACTTAATTTCCCATTTCACTATTTTGTATAAAAGCAGTGGTAACGCAGAGTGTAATTTTAAGATGTAATTTTCCATGTCTGATAAAACCAAGGAAACAACACCATATTCATGGAATCAAGGAAGCAAGTGTAGTTTAACCGAAGGCAACGACATCATATCTGTAGCTGCACATGAGTCAGAGGACATTTCAAATCGTGTTGTTGTTTTGCCTCGGAGTACCAAAACCGTTAGATTACAAGTAATGTAAAAACAAATAAACTCCGGACAAAACAATGCCGCCGCTACAATGTCGCTTTATTATAAAATAATTTTACATCTCTGCTTCCAATGCGTAAAAACTCATATGTAAATGGGACCCGAGCGCAGTTACCTCCTCGTGGTGGGTCCCGGTAATTGGTATCGTTTTCCAAATAATAATACACCAAGTACTATTTCGAATATTAGTATTATTATTTGAAAACGATATCAAGCTAAAAACTACTTGAATATAGTCTGGTCTTGATCACCCAAAATAGTTTTGGTGATCTAGACTGGACTAATACCCCCCCGCGGGGGCAACGTGGGACATCGTGGAACATCGTGGGACATCGTGGGACATCGCAGGACACCGTGGGATGCGAGCGTATTAGCTTTAATTAATCATAAGATAGATACCTATGTTATGTACATTGTAAGCTTATTCTGTACAAAGATACTTATCTATCTTGGAACGACAAATAAAGATCTCGTCTCTCTTGATCCCCTCGCTTACCATACTGGAAAAATTGTTCCCACGATATATCGGTTCGCGATCACTCAGTTCTTTCAAACTGTCGCGTGGCGTACTCGCTCGCGTGTATTTTGGGTGCGTGCGGGTCAATGTGCTCTAGACAACTCTTCGGATTCGTAAGTCGCCCAAGGACAGCTCTGTCTTGGCGACTGCTCAACGTTTGCATCGGATCACGGGAGTTGCCGTCGTGCCGGTGATGCTTGCTAATCTGTTGTGGATTCAGCCGTGGATCTGCAGTCCTGTCCGATTGGTACTTCGGTACTCGGTCAGGGACCAGCAATTTCACGTCCTCCGTAATCCTGTTCGGCCCCGCGGGAGTGGACCGCACTGTTCAGTTGAGGTATTGCCTTAGTAATCCTGTTCAGCGGTCCCTCCCCGTGAGTGGACCCCACTGTTGAGTTGGGGCCTCTTGCCTTCGTAATCCTGTTCAGCGGTCCCTCCCTGGGTTCCACTTGTTCAGTTGGAGTGTGTCAAGTTTCTGGCCTATGTGCTGGATCCACGGCTGAATTACTAGTGGATCACTGGCATCATCGGTCGGCGCCATCGACCGCGACTCGTGTAAGTTTCGAACGGCGAAACAGGAATCGAGTTACGGTCAATTCTTGGGCTTTCCGTTGAACCTCGGGGTTATCTCGTGTACGGGGGTACGTCGCGTAGGTTTGTTAGTTCTTTCGAGAGATCGCGATCTCGTCCGTTTCGGGACAGTGTCAGTAGCTTCATTTTCTTCTTTTCGTTCCAAGTTAGATAAATGTGTCTCTGATACCGAATGTTGCCAGTAGGGATGTGTTCAATCACTCGCGGAGAGACGCGATCGCGAATAAGCACGTCAACGGGAGTCGTAAATTCCCGTTACGATTAGATAATCGACGCCACGAAATGATCGATCCCCTATTTCGTTTAGGATAATAGGGGTGGTTAATTGAGTAGTTACACTGATTCAACAGGTATAACTTTATGTTTATTTCAACAACTTCGTGAAGAAATGATTACACTGATGCGAATGTACAAGTTAATAGTTGATTGATCTGCGGTGTAAAACCCGGTTACAAGATGTTGACGGTTTGAAGAAGAGAAAAAGAGTGAGCTTCGACGATGAAGCTGTGACGGAGGAAAACTGAGGATGGGTGTGTCTAGCGCACGGGATCATCGGATTTGTTGGTGACGATTTTGGCTAATAGAGTGAGGGAAATAGGCTTCGTTGTTAATTGGTTATTTGCTATGGTGGTGGGTGAGGAAGGATGCTCACCGCCCTCAAGATAAAGTCGTTGGTGGGAGGCCTCATACGTGAGAAACAGAAACTTTCCCGTGTCAACCCGTGGTGGGCAATAAACTTTAGGAGACAATGCAGCGAAAGAATGTTTGTTAGGTTCGAAGGACCTCGACTAGGAAATTGCTGAGATTTATGGAGGGTACTTGAGAATATTGAGGGTACGCAGTAAGGACGAGCGGACATCTGGTTACCATCTTGCCCGTGGTGTGTGGCCTGGTCTAGGTAGAGTGTCGCCCGGCGTAACATCCTCCCCCCGTTGAGAGGGCACCGATCAACCTTAGATGTGGGTCAGGTGGGTGTGTGATCCACCTCCTTCGATGTCGGTGATTGTCCGGACTCGACTCGGGCTGATTGACATGGCAGGGGGACCAGTCTTTTGACGCCGCGATCCAGGAGGCTCGATGATATCTGCACCGGCGCTGTTCGAATGATACCATCGGCTCCGGGATGGATCTTGACTACACGGCCCAAGGGCCAGTGCATCGGTGGAACGTTATCTTCTGATAATGACGATGGTGCCTTCTCGTATGTCGTGATTGCCCTTGTTCCATTTGTTTCGGATGCTCAGTTCGTTCAGATACTCCCGATGCCAGCGGCGCCAGAAATGCTGCTTGAGTTTTTGAATATGTTGCCAGCTGGAGAGACGATTGGTTGGAGTGTCCCTGAAATCTCGTTCTCGAATGCTGGTTAATGAATCTCCGATGAGGAAGTGACCGGGGGTAAGGACAAGGAGATCGTTTGGGTCGGATGAAATTGGAGTCAGCGGACGGGAGTTCAGGATGGACTCGATTTCAATGATTAGTTTGTTGAAATTTTCGAAGGTTAAGAGCTCGTTACCTGCGACACGTCTGAGATGTCGTTTGAAGGATTTCACTGCAGCCTCCCACAACCCGCCGAAGTGAGATGAGTTGGGAGGGATGAAGCGCCATTCGATCCGTCGGTCGGCCAAAAAGGACTGAACCTTTACCTTATGATCGTCGGCCTGCAGGGGGTTTCGAAGCTCTCGTAGTTCGTTGTTGGCGCCAACGAAGTTGGTACCGTTGTCGGAGTAAATTGTTGCGCAGAATCCTCGGCGAGCGATGAATCTTCGCAGAGCAGCAATGAAGGCCTCGCTAGTGAGGTCGCTGACCAGCTCGATGTGGACTGCTTTAACTGCCAGACATACGAAGATTGCTACATATGTCTTGATTTTACGTCGGTTGCGATCCTTTCGTTCTTTGATGTAGAAAGGTCCGCAATAGTCGATTCCGACGTTGGTAAATGGCCGAGATTCCGTTATCCGTGCAGCTGGAAGATCACCCATCACGTAAGGTCATCCACTGGAGGTGGGTTAGCTCGGCAGCAACGGACGCACTTCTTCAGCGTGCTCCAAACTTGACTACGGCCGTCGATAGGCCAATAAGTTCTTCTTAGAACATATAAGGTGGCTTGAGTTCCAGAGTGGAGATTCAGGAGGTGTTCATGCTCGATTATGAGCGCTGTAACTGAGGACTTCGGTAGAATGATTGGATGCTTCTGACTGAAGGGCATTGGTGAGTGACCGAGTCGACCTCCGACTCGCAATATCCCGTCCTTGTCCAGAAATGGGTTGAGTCGTCGTAATTTCCCCTTCATTGCAGAATTTCGGTCTGTTCGGAGAATATGGATTTCATCTGAAAAATAACAGAACTGTAGTAGTTTGATCAATTTGTTATGCGCATTGGTTAAATCATGCGTGGTTAGAGGTCCCCGTCGATCCTGTTTCTGTCGCCATCTAAGACAACGAGCGGTAATTCTCATCAGCTTGGGCCAAGACGAAAATCGCTCCAGTAGACTGTGGTCAGCCGGAGTCACGGACAGACAGATTGCCTTCTTCTGCTCCGGAATTTCGGTCAATGGTACTGGGTTCCACGTCGGCCAGTATTCTTCAGGATGTTGGAGCCATACCGGTCCATGTTGCCAAATGGTTGGTCGTAGGAAGTCTTCGGGCGATTGGCCTCGAGATATGAGATCTGCAGGGTTGTCGGTAGTGGGAATGTGACGCCAATCTGAGGTGTGAGTCTTCTGTTGAATTTCAGTCACTCGATTAGCGACAAAGGTTTTCAGCGTATGGGGTGATGTATTAATCCAATGCAGAACGATTGTGGAGTCAGTCCAATAAACAGTCCTAGAAATGTTGCTTGGTAAAGCTTGAAGGACTGTGGTGGCCAGTGATGTGAGAAGAAGTGCTCCACTCAGTTCCAGCCTTGGAATGGTTTGTGACTTGAGCGGAGCCACCTTTGACCTTGCAGTGAGAAGTCGTGTCCAGACATGACCATCCGGAGTGATGGTGCGAAGGTAAATGCATGCTCCATACGCCCTTTCGCTGGCGTCACAGAACCCGTGTAACTCAATTTCCGCTGCGGCCTTGATTATGGTTTTACGTGGGAACCTTACGTTGTTTAACAATGGTAGCTGTGTATAAAATTTGTTCCACTCTGTATGTAAGTCGGCCGGTAGGGATTCGTCCCAGTCAATTTTTAATGTCCAAAGTCTTTGGAGCAGCATCTTAGCTCGAACGATCACTGGTGCCAGTAATCCAAGAGGGTCGTAGATCTTGGCGATTTCGGAGCTGATTGTACTTTTCGTGACTCGAGAGGCGGTTTGGTTGATTTTGACGGAATACAGGATCGAATCGTCAAAGGAATTCCAGATAACACCCAGAGTTTTGAACGTTTGCGATTCGCCTAGCAGCAGCTTATCGTTTATGTCCTGCTCGGAAAGTCCTCGTAGCAGTTCCGGGTCGTTCGATGCCCATTTTCGAATGTTTAAGCCGGCTAGTTTGAGCAATTCTGTGAGCTCTGTTCTCAATGATCGTGCCTCGCCCCTTGTATCAACTCCCGTGAGAAGATCGTCGACGTAGAAGTCTCGCTTTAAGACTGTCGCCGCTCGAGGGTACCGATGTCCCTCGTCGTCTGCCAGTTGTCTGAGGCACCGAATGGCTAGATAAGGGGCCGCTGACAGCCCGAATGTCACTGTGTTGAGTTGATAAGTGTCAACCCTTCCATCAGAGTTGCGCCACAAAATTTGTTGGAATTTCCGATCCTCTGGACGCACAAGAAATTGTCGGTACATTTTTTCAACATCTCCTGTAATGACGTATTGATGAGAGCGAAATCTTAGAAGAATGAAAAATAAATCGTCTTGTAATTTCGGTCCCGTATGAAGTACGTCGTTCAATGAAACTCCGGTGGTGGTTGGTGCAGATCCGTCAAACACAACTCGGAGTTTCGTAGTTTGGCTGGACTCTTTGATCACGCCGTGATGTGGCAGAAAATATCCATCGTCCGTGTAGTGGTCCGTGGTAATCTTAGTCATGTGTCCTAATTCTAGGTACTCTTGTATGACGGCGTGATAGTCGGCTTCGAATTGTTTGTCCCGTTGGAACCGACGGCATAGGGATGTGAGTCGCTTCATCGCCATGGCTTTAGAGGATCCAAGCGAAGGGGTTGTTTCGTTGAACGGGAGAGCGACAATGTATCGCCCTTCGCTGTTGCGCTGAACGTGGTTTCGGAAGTGTTCCTCGCACTGTCGTTCCACTTCCGAAGTGTGTACAGCGGGAGGTCCTTCGTCGATTTCCCAGAACCGGGCGAGATCCGCCTGTAAAGCCGTCGTGGAGGCGTGAAATGCGTGTGCTGGTGATTGCGAGGTTGGGCTCCCCCCGATGACCCATCCGAATTGCGTTTTTTGCAGACGCAAGTCGGGTCCGTTTGCTTGACTGATATCAAGCTGGCCGACACAGAGTGATGCTAGTGTTGGCCCGGCGCTCAACAATATTTCGATCGGAGCGGGTATGTGGAATCTTGGATCGGCTAGTTGGAGATTCCGAGGTATCTGTATCGTTGAGCGATCTATGGGTTGATCTGGGATCCAAGACGATATTGTCGGTATGATTAGGAACGTCAAGGTGCGTTCGTATCTACCGTCAATGGAGGTGATCGTGGCCGTGATGTAGCGTTTTGCGGTCGTCGATAACGTGTTGAGTGTTCCGATTGGGACCGAACATTTCCATTGATTGAGTTTTAACGAATTAGCGAGCTTTTCTGTAATAAAGTTCATGCTAGAACCGGTGTCTAGCAAAGCCCGACAACGGAATGGTTGAATTTTATTATTCAAGATGTTGACCTGCGCTGTGACTAACAAATCGTGCTGCAATGGTTCGGAGGGAAGCGAGGTCAATGAGTCTGTTTTCTGTGGTTCGGTCCCTAGCAAAGTCGTCTGATGAAGTCATTGCTTTTTTTGTTGTTTAGAACCGGGTGATATATTTGGTCCCGATCCCGTCGTTCGCGATAGCCGAGATTCGCGTTTCGGAGATGTTCGCGGAGATGTTCGGGGGGACGTTCGAGGAGACATAGATGCGCGTCTCGAACGATGTGACGAACGCGGGGTCGGTGAACTGGGCGAGGATCGACCGTTGGATGCCCGGCTGCTCGACGATCGACCGCTCGACGATCGACCGTTCGACGATCGACCACTCGACGATCGACCGCTCAATGTTCGGTCTACACGTGTTCGGATTTTGCGATGATCATGGTCTCGGTGCAGATATGTATGGTGTCGCTGTCTGCAGATGCGACATGAACCGGCGGAACATTGAGTAAGGGTGTGACCCTTGCCTAGACAATTGGTACAGAGCGACGTCCTTTTGGCCGTTTCAAGACGTTCCTTGGGCGACTGCGCCTTGAAGGTTTCACAATTCCATATTGCGTGTGGTCCTTGGCAATTCGGACACATCGACGGCTGATGTGTAGTCGCGAATGCGTGAACTCCCGGGGCGTTCGGTTGCTGACGGTTATGTCGATCGGACCCCCGTTTTATCACGGTTGATGCTGAATTTGTTCTGTCACCGTTCGTACGCGTTTTCAGAAATTCTACCAAGTGCGTGTAGGACGGTATTTTCTTGTCTGGCAATGTGCGGTGCCATTTGCGTATGATGGCTGCGGGTAGTTTCAATGTGAATATTTTGAGAAGAACGACGTTTGATGCGACTGGTTCGCCGAGTTTCTTTAAGGCTTGGAGGTTTACCTTGACCGTCTCGAGAAAATCATCTATGGCTTCGGGTGTTTCTTTAGTTATTTTCGGATTGTCAAAAATCAAGTCCCAGTGGCGCATGCAGACTTGACGGTGGCAGTCGAATTTTTCTTTAAGAATGTCGATAGCGATTGAATAGTTTAATTCTGTGATGTCTAGCGATTGTATGCTTCGCGCGGCCTTTCCGGTCAGGGAGGATTGGAGATAATGAAACTTTTGCACGGGTGTAAGTCGCTCGTTTCGATCTATGATGGACAAGAAGGAGTCGTAAAATGAATGCCAATTCTCGACGGTACCGTCGAAAATAGGCACATGAATCTCCGGTAATTTAATTGATGCAGCCTCGCGAACAGCGGCTGATTCGCCGTTTGTCGATTGCGACGGCGTAACTAGTCGTAGATTGTTTAATTGATGAATTACTCGGAGCTCTAATCTTTCGTACTCGTCTGCTATTTCAAGGCCGCGCGCGATCTCTTCTTCATCTATACTTGTAATCTCGTTTTGAATGGCGCGGAATTCCGTCTCATATGTTTCCAGACGATTTTTAATTTGGATTAACTCGTGCTCTTGCGGACAGCTGGATTGTTCGATTCCGTCCAGCTTTTTTGATAAGCGTGTAAAGTGACTGATACACTGGCCTCGGCGTCGGCGCAAGGCGGCAAGTTCATTTCCGGTTGCCATTATTTATTATATGATAGAGAATGAAATGGTTAGAACTTACTTCTGTTGACGAAGGTGATACTTGTGATGTTGCGATCTGGGATTCCCGATGCGGAGTTGTTCCGGCTGCGGTAATCGCTCGTCACTGTGTAGCGAAGTATTGTGGCGTACGTTTCGTGAGGAAGGTGATCCTTCTCTAAAGTGACGCGTTTTGTAGTGAGAACGAAGTTGTTGAATATCGTTATGTTGACGATTGTCCAGTTGCGGCGGGAGGCTGCCTGGTTGCGTTTCAACCACCGAATTATGCCTCTTCAAAGGTGACGGCCCTTGGCGTTACTGACTTCGCCGGAGTGGTAACGCTTCCGCTGCTGGTTATGTTGGATTCACGTGGCACTGTATGGTAGTGGGTGTCACTGGCGTGCACTTTTCACAGACACGTGATCCGGCTCGAAGGACCAAAATGTTCGATCACTCGCAGAGAGACGCGATCGCGAATAAGCACGTCAACGGGAGTCGTAAATTCCCGTTACGATTAGATAATCGACGCCACAAAATGATCGATCCCCTATTTCGTTTAGGATAATAGGGGTGGTTAATTGAGTAGTTACACTGATTCAACAGGTATAACTTTATATTTATTTCAACAACTTCGTAAAGAAATGATTACACTGATGCGAATGTACAAGTTACATGAATAGTTGATTGATCTGCGGTGTAAAACCCGGTTACAAGATGTTGACGGTTTGAAGAAGAGAAAAAGAGTGAGCTTCGACGATGAAGCTGTGACGGAGGAAAACTGAGGATGGGTGTGTCTAGCGCACGGGATCATCGGATTTGTTGGTGACGATTTTGGCTAATAGAGTGAGGGAAATAGGCTTCGTTGTTAATTGGTTATTTGCTATGGTGGTGGGTGAGGAAGGATGCTCACCGCCCTCAAGATAAAGTCGTTGGTGGGAGGCCTCATACGTGAGAAACAGAAACTTTCCCGTGTCAACCCGTGGTGGGCAATAAACGTTAGGAGACAATGCAGCGAAAGAATGTTTGTTAGGTTCGAAGGACCTCGACTAGGAAATTGCTGAGATGTATGGAGGGTACTTGAGAATATTGAGGGTACGCAGTAAGGACGAGCGGGCAACTAGTTACCATCTTGCCCGCGGTGTGTGGCCTGGTCTAGGTAGAGTGTCGCCCGGCGTAACAGGATGCGAATTATTGTATATTTGTACTGATCGATGTAATCGCTGTGTGGGAGATAGATGTTGCGTTAAGTATGCCTTGTTCTACGTTTGTAAAGATTCATGTTAGCGCTGCGTTGGAGATATGTGTTTCGCAGTTAGACTACGAAACAACTATTTCTTTACGCAGGCCCATGGTCAAGTAGTGTCAAACCTGGACATTCTGCCAATAGGTTGAATGTCGAGATCGATGTGTAGTGTTAAATAACCCATGGGCGGGTCTCGTGCGTAGTCACCTCCTCGTGGTGAGACCTGGTAATTGGCATCGTTTTCCAAAAATTAATCAGTCGATTAATCTTTGGAAAACGATACCAAGCCAAGAACTACGCAACAGTCGAGTTTGGATCACCAAAAGCCCCTAAGATCATTTTGGATGATCTACACTGGACTGCACTATTAATTTATAACATTTAAGCCATTAATTTACAACATTTACGTCATGAATTTACAACATCTAAGTCACAAATTCATAACATTTAAGCTATTAATTTTTACATTTATACCATTAATTCCTAACACTCAAACTATTAATTTATAACACTTAAGCTATTAATTTATAACATTTAAGCAAATAATTAACAACGATTAAACTATTAATTTATAACAATTGAAACATTAATTGGCAACATTTGAAACATTAATTTATAAGAATCAAACCATTCCTCGAGGAATCAGTAAGTCTCCCGCTAATAGCCCAATACAGCGATAGATTTAACGAAGAAATACGTAACCGCGATTACAGCCAATTAGATCATATTATTTGCTACATAATTAATAACTGTATCACGTACAGAACTGCAGACGGTATTGAAGAAATAAAGCCATTTTATGTTACAACTATAACGTGTAAATTTAATCGTTTAACTTGAGAAGAATTAAAAAGGTACCTGACTTCCAAATAAGCATTAAATAAGAATCTTAAATATCGCAAACAGTGATGTAGGTGTTACTCAAGAAAAAAGAACATTTTATTTTTTAATTAGCACGAGTAAATGAACGAATATCGATAATATAATATAACGCTTAATATGAATTTTATCTGTCTGATTATTTAATAGCTTAACTTATTTCACAGTAACGTCATCGACTGCCCTTAGGCTCTTTTCCCTTTTTGTCCAAACTAATCCATAGTCGAAAACTAGTATCATGGAGGTGTGAATTAAGTCTTAGTTTGTAGAAACTATTAAAATGATAAAAATGGATATCGTATTAAATCGCAAAAGATGCCAATTTACGATAAAAATTAAGAAATCGTTCAATTTGATTTTGTGACAATGGAAAAACCGTCTCCTGCTTTGTCAAAAAATCGTTACCGTTTGATTAACAAACCGACGCCTTGTTAAGTTATATAAGGAACACGGAAGTCGCGCGCGAGCTCTTTTGTGCCTGAAATTCCGGAGAGTGAACATCGAAGAAGAACATAAATATCAGGTAAGTAAGAAAAAATATCAAACAACAACATTGTAACTAGTAATTTATAACGTCTAAACCATTAATTTACAACACTTAAGCTATTAATTTATAACATTTAAACTATTAATTTATAACATTTAAGCCATTAATTTCTAACTTTTGAACTGTTATTTTATACATTTAGCCATTAATTTATAGCATTTAAACTATTAATTTATATCATCTAAGCCATTAAATTATAACATTTAAGCTATTAATTTACAACATCTAAGCCACTAATTTACAGTATTTAAACTATTAATTTATATCATCTAAGCCATTAATTTATAATATTTAAGCCATTAATCTAAAACAATTCCTCCATTAATTCTTAACAACTATACCAATAATTTATAACCATATTCTCCCATTAATTCAAAGTAATTGTGCTCTTAATTTATACAGTTGTACCATTAATCGGAAGCAACTCTACATTCATTGATTTAAATGAGTACCACCAATTTGTAGTGAGTAAATTAATGATATATATTGTTTTATTTTATTAACGAAATCTTTCAGGTCCCTGGAGTGCTATTTTAGTTCTATATAGGATTATTTTTTAATTTTAAATACAGTACTTAATTTCTCATTTCACTATTTTGTATAAAAGCAGTGGTAACGCAGAGTGTAATTTTAAGATGTAATTTTCCATGTCTGCTAAAAACCAAGGAAACAACACCATATTCATGGAATCAAGGAAGCAAGTGTAGTTTAACCGAAGGCAACAACATCTTATCTGTAGCTGCACATGAGTCAGAGGACATTTCAAATCGTGTTGTTGTTTTGCCTCGGAGTACAAAAACCGTTAGATTACAAGTAATGTAAAAACAAATAATCTCCGGACAAAACAATGCCGCCGCTACAATGTCGCTTTATTATAAAATAATTTTACATCTCTGCTTCCAATGCGTAAAAACTCATATGTAAATGGGACGCGAGCGTAGTTACCTCCTCGTGGTGGGTCCCGGTAATTGGTATCGTTTTCAAAATAATAATACACCAAGTACTATTTCGAATATTAGTATTATTATTGGAAAACGATATCAAGCTGAAAACTACTTGAATATAGTCTGGTCTTGATCACCCAAAATAGTTTTGGTGATCTAGACTGGACTAATACCCCTCCGCGGGGGCAACGTGGGACATCGTGAAACACCGTGGGACATCGTGGGACATCGCAGGACACCGTGGGATGCGAGCGTATTAGCTTTAGTTAATCATAAGATAGATACCTATGTTATGTACATTGTAAGCTCATTCTGTACAAAGATACTTATCTATCTTGGAACGACAAATAAAGATCTCATCTCTCTTGATCCCTTCGCTTACCATACTGGAAAAATTGTTCCCACGATATATCGGTTCGCGATCACTCAGTTCTTTCAAACTGTCGCGTGGCGTACTCGCTCGCGTGTATCTCGGGTGCGTGCGGGTCAATGTGCTCTAGACAACTCTTCGGATTCGTAAGTCGTCCAAGGACACATCTGTCTTGGTGACTGCTCAACGTTTGTATCGGATCACGGGAGTTGTCGTCGTGCCGGTGATGCTTGCTAATCTGTTGGGGATTCAGTCGTGGATCTGCAGTCCTGTCTGATTGGTACTTCGGTGCTCGGTCGGGGACCAGCAATTTCACGTCCTCCGTAATCCTGTTCGGCCCCGCGGGAGTGGACCCCACTGTTCAGTTGAGGTATTGCCTTCGTAATCCTGTTCAGCGGTCCCTCCCCGTGAGTGGAACCCACTGTTCAGTTGGGGCCTCGTGCGCTGGTAATCCTGTTCAGCGGTCCCTCCCTGTGTGTGGACCCCGCTGTTCAGTTGGGGCCTCTTGCCTTCGTAATCCTGTTCAGCGGACCCTCCCCGGGTTCCACTTGTTCGGTTGGAGTGTGTCAAGTTGCTGGCCTATGTGCTGGATCCACGGCTGAATTACTAGTGGATCACTGGCATCATCGGTCGGCGCCATCGACCGCAACTCGTGTAAGTTTCGAACGGCGAAACAGGAATCGAGTTACGGTCAATTCTTGGGCTTTCCGTTGAACCTCGGGGTTATCTCGTGTACGGGGGTACGTCGCGTAGGTTTGTTAGTTCTTTCGAGAGATCGCGATCTCGTCCGTTTCGGGACAGTGTCAGTAGCTTCATTTTCTTCTTTTCGTTCCAAGTTAGATAAATGTGTCTCTGATACCGAATGTTGCCAGTAGGGATGCAAATTATTGTACATTTGTACTGATCGATGTAATCGTTGTGTGGGAGATAGATGTTGCGTTACGTATGCCTTGTTCTACGTTTGTAAAGATTCATGTTAGCGCTGCGTTCGAGATATGTGTTTCGCAGTTAGACTACGAAACAACTATTTCTTTACGCAGGCCCATGGTCAAGTAGTGTCAAAACTGGACGTTCTGCCAATAGGTTGAATGTCGAGATCGATGTGTAGTGTTAAATAACCCATGGGCGGGTCTCGTGCGTAGTCACCTCCTCGTGGTGAGACCTGGTAATTGGCATCGTTTTCCAAAAATTAATCAGTCGATTAATCTTTGGAAAACGATACCAAGCCAAGAACTACGCAACAGTCCAGTTTGGATCACCAAAAGCCTCTAAGATCATTTTGGATGATCTACACTGGACTGCACTATTAATTTATAACATGTAAGCCATTAATTTACAACATTTACGTCATGAATTTACAACATCTAAGTCACAAATTCATAACATTTAAGCTATTAATTTTTACATTTATACCATTAATTCCTATCACTCAAACTATTAATTTATAACACTTAAGCTATTAATTTATAACATTTAAGCAAATAATTAACAACGATTAAACTATTAATTTATAACAATTGAAACATTAATTGGCAACATTTGAAACATTAAATTATAAGAATCAAATCATTCCTCGAGGAATCAGTAAGTCTCCGGCTAATAGCCCAATACATCGATAGATTTAACGAAGAAATACGTAACCGCGATTACAGCCAATTAGATCATATTATTTGCTACATAATTAATAACTGTATCACGTACAGCGATGCAGGCGGTATTGAAGAAATAAAGCCATTTTATGTTACAACTATAACGAGTAAATTTAATCGTTTAACTTGAGAAGATTTAAAAAGGTACCTGACTTCTAAATAAGCATTAAATAAGAATCTTAAATATCGCAATCAGTGATGTAGGTGTTACTCAAGTAAAAAGAACATTTTATTTTTTAATTAGCACGAGTAAATGAACGAATATCGATAATATAATATAACGCTTAATATGAATTTTATCTGCCTGATTATTTAATAGCTTAACTTATTTCACAGTAACGTCATCGACTGCCCTTAGGCTCTTTTCCCTTTTTGTGCAAACTAATCGATAGTCGAAAACTAGTATCATGGAGGTGTGAATTTAGTCTTAGTTTGTAGAAACTATTAAATTGATAAAAATGGATATCGTATTAAATCGTAAAAGATGCCAATTTACGATAAAAATTAAGAAATCGTTCAATTTGATTTTGTTACAATGGAAAAACCGTCTCCTGCTATGTCAAAAAATCGTTACAGTTTGATTCACAAACCGACGCCTTGTTAAGTTATATAAGGAACACGGAAGTCGCTCGCGAGCTTTTTTGTGCCTGAAATTCCGGAGAATGAACATCGAAGAAGAACATAAATATCAGGTAAGTAAGAAAAAATATCAAACAACAACGTTGTAACTAGTAATTTATAACGTCTAAATCATTAATTTACAACACTTAAGCTATTAATTTATAACATTCAAGCCATTAATTTATAACATTTAAGGAATTAATTTATAACGTCTAAACTATTAATTTATAACATTTATGCTATTAATTTATAACATTCAAGCTATTAATTTATAACATTTAAGCTGTTAATTTATAACATTTAAGCCATTAATTTACAACATTTAAACTGTTATTTTATACATTTAAGCCATTAATTTATAACATTTAAGCAATTAATTTATAACATTTAAACTATTAATTTCTAACATTTAAGCCATTAATTTCTAACATTTAAGCAATTAATTGACAACATCTAAGCCACTAATTTACAACATTTAAACTGTTATTTTATACATTTAAGCTATTATTTTATAACATTTAAACAATTAATTAACAACATCTAAGCCATTAATTTACAACATTTAAAGTGTTATTTTATACATTTAAGCTATTAATTTATAACATTTAAGCTATTAATTTATAACATTTAAGCCATTAATTTCTAACTTTTGAACTGTTATTTTATACATTTAGCCATTAATTTATAACATTTAAACTATTAATTTGTCGGGTACACATTGGAGTTAGGATTAGGGGCGTGAAACGAATCGTCGTTTGGTTTACGCATTGTCGATAAGCAATAGAGAAGACATTGACTAGTGCAGATACGATTATTATGGAATTGGACAAGCAACCGTGGCAATTAGACACTCGAGAAACTAATGATAATGATCCTAGGTTCAATAACGAATCCGCGGTCGACGGGGTGATGGATGAACGTGCCCCCAAAATCTAAGTCGGACTCTTTGTTAAAACGGTGAATACCCACCGAGCGTACAGACGCTAAGTGAGTCGCTAATACGATCTCGCGAGAGAATGACTTTTCGTCGCGACGATGCTGCAGAGGAAAACTATGATGGGGTGTGTCTAAGGACACGAGATCATCGGATTCGTCGAGGATAGTCCTCGTTCAGAAAGTAAGGGAAATTAACGTTGCTGCTAATTGGTCAATCTCCATATCGGTGGTTAGAGAAGATGCCAGCCGCCCTCGAAGGAAAGTTGCTAGTGGGAGACGCCGTTCGTTGAAAGAAATAGATCTCCCCTATCTTCCCGTAGTTGGGACAAAGACTGTTTATCTGTTTGAAGGACTTTAGGTAACTAGATCTTAGTGTTTATAACGGCCCTCGGGCTAGCTGATCACGTACTGTGGAGACACATCGACATCTGGCAATCATGTTACTCGAAGAATAGGGACTGCGTGTGGCCACGGGACAGAGACCGTTGGAATGTTTACTGTCGCGTGTCGCCAGAGATATTTCTTTTAAGGAGAGCTATAGAATTACTTCATACCTTTGTTAGGCAAAGCGTTCATCCCGTGACCGCGGCTACGTTCGGCGACTGGCTATCGCCTCGAGCCCAAGCTCATTATCACAAATGTTGAACAAATACAATCGGATCGAAAGACGACAATTGTTTAATTACGCCTATGATAGAATCTAGATTACGGTGTTAAGGGATTTTCCCGGGGTTCCAAAGGGAGGACTCCGATGTCCTTTCATCTCCGACATATATATATATATATATATATATATATATATATATATATATATATATATATATATATATATATATATACATATATATATATATTTAACATACAATCAAAATAAAAGAAAACCAAAATTCTTAAACAGCGAATCTACAAATACAGAGCAACTATACTAAATCGAAATCAGAACAAGGAGCTCCAGGATAAAGCTCGCTAAACTTACGCATACACCAATAACGTACGGCAGGGGAAATTCCCCTTTCTCCAGAAGCATGATGGCGAAGATGTGCCTCCAGAACTTCTTCAGGGATTTCATCAGGGAAACGCACCTTCGCGCAACGGTCAGTACCAACAACTTCGAATAGAGGAAAATCCCACTCGAGTATGACGGTTTCCGCATCAAAGAAGCTTTCGTCAACAACAGCTGAATTGTCAGAACTCGATTCCAAGGAATCAGCATCGATGTCACATAACTCCTCCAACAACTCTGGTTCTTGTACTTGGTCACAATACCTCATACGTTTGCTGGGTCCTCCCGAATCACTCATGGAGTCTTTGCTATCCCTCTTCCTCTTCCGCTAGAATGATACAATAGAGCTTAATGGAACGAAACTGGATAAATTAAGCGGACTAAAACAAGACAAAATACGCACTTGAGAAGCCTGCATAAGAACCTCTGATAAAATTGCCTCCGCAACCATCGTCCAAGCGTCAAAGTCCAAATCACCGAAATCTACGTTCAGGAAGACAGCAAAAATCGAAAATCAAATTAAATCCCGGAAGCAACCATAACATGGAAATATTCTTCAAAACCAAACTCACGGAAGATAAATCAGAAGAAATCCTTATTGCAGGAGAGTGGCGGATCGCGCGTGTTGCCGGAGCAAGTGTCGACATAATAATGAGACTCTAGTCACCGGCCCTTCCACGCGCCGAAGAACAAAATTATTCCCACAGCATTAACATAAAAATTCTCGAGAAAAGACTAGACCAGCATGGAAAGCTCCAAGCCTCCTAGACGCTACCTCAGCAGAAAATAGAACCGATGGGAACTAAGTCGAAATACAGATTTTTGCATTTTCTCACGTACCCGCGATGGGAATCTGGAAGTTAAAAGACAAGATAACGAAGCAAAGGAGACATCAACGATTACAGAATTTGCATTCTCTCACGTACGAGTTCGGGAACCCCAAACTGCAGCATCCCGATTCCCACGGAAGCGAACCACCAGTTGACCGCCACCCTGTGGGGGATGTTATTATAAATAAACGCAGCAACACAGAACATCGTCCATTATTTTGTCGCTAATTGTACGTTACGTTTCGGCTTGTTATTTTGTTGTCAATATATTGTCGTCTATCGCGCATTGCACCTCGACGGTCTCTTATTAATTGCTCAGTTTAAGTCACAATTAAATTAGAAATCTTTCTAAGTGTTCATTTCGTTGGCGAGATTTAAATCATCTTTATAAATAAATATATTTATACCCGCGACATTAATCCGAATAAATAAGCCGCACGCTTATTCAGTGTGTATTTCTAATCAAAAATAAATAAATAAACTAAAAGTTTTAATAATAATTATACCCGAGTCGAATAATTAAACCAAATAATAAATTCACCGACGACCATTACGAGGTGATGGCCCCTGACGGAACTTACTCCACAAGGTAAGAAACTTAATTTTATAAAATTTTCTTCTTCTCTAATAATTTCGCCACATCCGGGAACCGAATCCAATTTACTTATCATCAATTAACACATTCAATTTCGTTTCAATTTTGGAAATAAACAAAGGGTCATTCGCTGCGTAGGCTTGCGTAAACGGTGTCTTCAATTACTGAAACACTCATTGATCTTCGCATTCCTCCTCCCACTGTTGGCAAAACATTGCCCGTCTTTGGGCAAGGCTTGCGAAATCACACGAGTCTTACGCAGAGAAGACTATCAAATTAGATCTAATAGACCGATATTTTCATTCTTGCCATCGTTGTATACGATTATAAAATAGAATAATTCCCTTCTAAATCTTAACCAAAGGATCATTCGCTGTGTTGGGTTGTGGATAACGGTGTTTCGACTATCGAACCATCTATTGATCTTCGCATTCCTCCTCCCACTGTTGGCAAAATACTGCCCATCTTTGGGCAAGGTTTGCGAAATCACACGAACCCCACACAGAGAGGATCATTGAAATCATTTTCTCGTGAACACTCAATTCGGAAGGCAAGAAAATCGAAACGGTAAAAAATCACCCTAACAAATGAACTAAGGTCCAGTTCAATGATAGATCCATTAGCGAAATTAAGAAAGGAGGAGAAGGAAACGTAAAGATAAAATTTGCATCAAACGAAGAAAATTCAAAATCTTAACCAATCCATTAACGCGAACACTCTTGTTTTACCGTCCCTAAAACGCTATATATATATATATATATATATATATATATATATATATATATATATATATATATATATATATATATATATATATATGTCGGAGATGAAAGGAAAGCCGAAGCCGTTCCTTGGAAATTTTGGGAACATCTTCTAGTAGTCTAGCCTGGATTTTATCATAGCTGTAATTGTTCGAGATTTGTGATATCAAGATTGGGTTCGAGGCGACAATTGGTCGCCGAACGTAGCCACGGTCACGGGATGGATGTTTTATCTAACGGAGGTCTGGAGTGGTTGTATGTGTTCTCCGAGAAATGTGGTTGTGGCGGCATGCGACCTCGAGAGCGGGCCTAGCCACGTGTGATGTTGCCTCGGAGGTGCCGATGCAATGGGACATACATTGTATTAGTAATCAAAACTCCAGGCAGAAACTGCCTAGCAACGGCGTTTGGAACTTTCTCGATGCTTCCAACGAGTGTGCCTAGCAACGGCGTTTGGAACCTTCTCGATGCTTCCAAACGGGCATAGAAAACAAAATGCAATCGTACAGGGAGAAAAATCTCCACGAGACTGGCATTCGTCTTGTGACTGCTTTAGAGAGTGACACGTCGCGTTTCTGTGCTTAAGATCAGTCTGCGCTTAGTAAGGAGTCATCCCGTTGATCGTGGATTCGTTTGAACTCAAATTATTGTTTATAACGATTATTAACTTATTGTTTGTAAACCATATTATTCATTGAACTTACTATCCGTTAAACGTATTATTCATTAGCTTTATTATCTGTTAGACTTACTAACCGTTCAACTTATTATCCACTAACTTTATTATTCGTTTAATTTATTATTCGTTCAATATATTTTTCGCTAACTTCATTATTTGTTAAGTTTATTATTCTCTAGACTTATTATTTGTTAATCTTTGTAACAGACTTGTGTATAAGTGAAAATATAATCTTAGTTGTGTTAAACAATGGATAACTCACGTGAAGAATTGTCACGCGCCCAAAATTCCAATCACACCCCGACATCAGAAGTGGGATCAGTGCCGATTATGCCAATGCAAGAACGTGCGGCCATCGTGCGCGAGTTAAGTCAGACGCTGGCGCCGAAGTCAAGTGTGGAACCTAAGAACATCGTGCTACCACGTTTTAACCCCGCGATCGCGGGCGCCGATCCAGCCGCATGGTGCTCGACTGTGGACCTGCTTATGAAGGGTAATCCTCTGCAAGACAGTGCACTAGTTTCTGTTTTAAATAGTGCTCTAGAGGGTCGTGCAGCGCATTGGCTCACGCAGATAGTGACCGGCGAAGGGCTTACCTGGCCAACGTTTAGGAAACTTTTCGTTACACGTTTTGGTAGCAAAGATACGGCAACCTCGACGCTAATGAAGACGCTCAGGGAACCACCACAAGAGGACGAAAACATGGCTGCGTACGCCATCCGTCTCCGTTCCCTGCTGGAGACGAAGTGGCAAAATGCCACTACGGCTGAAGTAATCAACGCTACCGTTCTTTGTCACCTGAGCTCACGGGATCAGCGCATCGAAGAGATAGCAGCTATGAAAGATATCAAGACCAAGGACCAATTTTTAGACGAAATGAGAGCTACTGCTTTCGCGAAGAGGCCCGTATTTTCGACGAGCGACACCTCCACGGGCCCTGAAACCAAAAGACACAAGCCGTCGGCCCACCACGTGAAGTGCCTCTACTGTGGTAAACACGGACACAGAATAGCGGAGTGCCGCAGTAGGATACAGAAAGAGCAGCGAGGAAATACACAACGCCCGGAAGGAAGACGACCGGCAACATCGCCCCAGGTGGTTTGCTTCAAGTGTAAGGCGGAGGGCCATATCGCACCTGATTGTCCGCTACTGCAGCACAGAAAACCCGGCTCCAAGAACGAACGACGAGTCGACTCCTGCATGGTGGAGTCTCCAGCTGGTAGTTTAAGTCATCTGGGTGAGTCGTACCCATTTTGTTTCGATTCCGGAGCCGAATGCTCGTTGATTAAAAAATCTATATCTTCGAAATTTTCTGGCAAAACAAACGACTGATGTAGTAGTAATGCGAGGTATAGGAAATACTTGTGTTAACAGTACATTTCAGATCTTGTCCACTGTATGTATTAACGGTTTTACACTGGAGATGACTTTTCATGTCCTTGCCGATAGCTACTTAAAATACGATATCATGATTGGTCGTGAAATTTTGAGCCAAGGTTTTGACGTGAATATTACACGAAATAGCGTCGATATTTGCAAGACAAAAATGGTTAACGCCTGTAGCATAGTCGCGGAAGATGCGGTCAACATTAACGAGATCAACACTGATGTAGTTGGTAACGACAAAGATCGATTGATCTCTGTTCTCGAAAAATTCAAAGAGTCATTTATTACGGGTTTCCCGCGGACGCGTGTGAGTACGGGCCAGTTAGAAATTCGGCTGATTGACCCTAATGTCACCGTACAGAGAAGTCCTTACAGACTTAGCGGGGAAAAGCGGAGAATAGTGCGCGAGCGGATAAGTGAACTGATTAGGGCAAAAATTGTAAAACCTAGTAATTCGCCGTTCGCGAGCCCCATGTTACTCGTGAAGAAGAAGGACGGATCGGACAGATTGCGCGTAGATTTCCGGGCGCTAAATAAAAACACGGTCGCGGATCGGTATCCCTTACCCCTTATTGCTGATCAAATCGTGAGATTGCAGAGTGCGAGATACTTCATTAGCTTGGACATGGCCAGTGGATTCCATCAGATCCCTATTCACCCTAACTCCACTGAATATACAGCGTTCGTCACCCCCGACGGTCAGTACGAATATGTAACGATGCCGTTTGGGTTGAAAAATGCACCAGCCGTTTTCCAGAGAGCCATTTTCAAAGCCTTAGGCGACCTTGCTTATTCATATGTCGTAGTTTACTTGGATGACGTCTTAATTATCGCTGACTCGGTAGATCAAGCCCTAGAACGATTGAACATCGTATTAGATACCCTTATAAAAGCCGAACTACATCCCATACCTAAGACCAGCATACCTTGGCACACGGTTCACATGGACATCACGGGAAAACTAAGTGGTAAAAGCGACTCGAAGGAATATGTCGTTGTGCTGGTCGACGCCTTCACCAAGTTCGTATATTTGCATCATACCCGTAAGATAGACTCCCTAAATACCATTAAAGCGCTTAAGTCCGCTATATTTTTATTCGGTAATCCCTGCCGGGTAATAGCGGACCAGGGAAGATGCTTTACGGGTAAAGATTTCCAAAGTTTCTGTCAAGATAGGCACATTAAACTCCACTTAATAGCAACCGGTACTAGTAGGGCCAATGGACAAGTAGAGCGTACTATGAGCACCTTAAAAATATGTTTTCGACGGTAGAAACGACCGGGCGAACGTGGCAAGACGCGATTGGCGAGATACAGTTAGCCTTGAATTGCACCACCAATCGTGTAACTAAATCAAGTCCTCTGGAGTTATTAATTGGCAAGGCAGCAAGGCCCTACGGTTTAACGTTGTCTGATAGTGTCAAGGAAAAGGAAGTAGACATCTCCAGTGTAAGACAACAGGCGATACAGAACATGGAGACTTGCGCTAGCTATGATAAAGACAGGTTCGACAAAACGAAAGCCAAGGTAGTTAGGTTTAACCTTGGTGACTTTGTGTTACGAAAGAATGAGGAAAGGAACCAAACGAAGTTGGACCCGAAATTCAGGGGTCCATTCGTGATAGCAGAAATTTTGGATGGGGACCGATATACATTAAAGACCTTAGACGGTAAACGGACATACAAGGACAGACATGACAAACTAAGAAAAATGCCAAATAGTTGCGTTCCTGATGAGTTGGACGTCTGCGGCGATGACAGCGATGGTGATAATAACGATGCGAGTACACGGACCTCAGAGGATCATTAATACCACGTCGTGGTCGTACACCCAGTGTGGTGCTTTGCGCGTTCGTAATACGTCCACTGTGACCCTCTGCGCCTTAGTAATACACCCAGTGTGGTGCTGTGCGCGTTCGTAATACGTCCAGTGAGATGCTCTGCGCGTTCGTAATACGTCCACTGTGACCCTCTGCGCCTTAGTAATACACCCAGTGTGGTGCTGTGCGCGTTCGTAATATGTCCAGTGAGATGTTCTGCGCTTTCGTAATATGTTCAGTGAGATGTTCTGCGCTTTCGTAATACGCCCAATGTGGTAACACGATCCAACAATCTGAGATTCACCCGTGTGCGGAATCGAAAATGATCTGTCGTGTCGTTGCGGTTTGACTGGTGACTCACAGAATGCAACTAGCACTTCGAAATACAAACTATGACACTACCAATTTGAGTTCTCTTTCATTTCTTTGTTTGTTAAACCTTCGAACGGAATCTTGCTGTCAAACTGGACCCTTGACTTATTTGGAACATTTAACTGAATGGTAGATAATATTAGTTACAACGAGTCTAATGTTAAAAAAAAAAAAAAAAAACTCTGTATTTTAGCTACACACGAGGACGTGTGACAGTCAGAATGGCCGTGTCGGAGATGAAAGGAAAGCCGAAGCCGTTCCTTGGAAATTTTGGGAACATCTTCTAGTAGTCTAGCCTGGATTTTATCATAGCTGTAATTGTTCGAGATTTGTGATATCAAGATTGGGTTCGAGGCGACAATTGGTCGCCGAACGTAGCCACGGTCACGGGATGGATGTTTTATCTAACGGAGGTCTGGAGTGGTTGTATGTGTTCTCCGAGAAATGTGGTTGTGGCGGCATGCGACCTCGAGAGCGGGCCTAGCCACGTGTGATGTTGCCTCGGAGGTGCCGATGCAATGGGACATACATTGTATTAGTAATCAAAACTCCAGGCAGAAACTGCCTAGCAACGGCGTTTGGAACTTTCTCGATGCTTCCAACGAGTGTGCCTAGCAACGGCGTTTGGAACCTTCTCGATGCTTCCAAACGGGCATAGAAAACAAAATGCAATCGTACAGGGAGAAAAATCTCCACGAGACTGGCATTCGTCTTGTGACTGCTTTAGAGAGTGACACGTCGCGTTTCTGTGCTTAAGATCAGTCTGCGCTTAGTAAGGAGTCATCCCGTTGATCGTGGATTCGTTTGAACTCAAATTATTGTTTATAACGATTATTAACTTATTGTTTGTAAACCATATTATTCATTGAACTTACTATCCGTTAAACGTATTATTCATTAGCTTTATTATCTGTTAGACTTACTAACCGTTCAACTTATTATCCACTAACTTTATTATTCGTTTAATTTATTATTCGTTCAATATATTTTTCGCTAACTTCATTATTTGTTAAGTTTATTATTCTCTAGACTTATTATTTGTTAATCTTTGTAACAGACTTGTGTATAAGTGAAAATATAATCTTAGTTGTGTTAAACAATGGATAACTCACGTGAAGAATTGTCACGCGCCCAAAATTCCAATCACACCCCGACATATATATATATATATATATATATATATAACAACTTGAATAATTCCATATTCAAATTTAAATAAATTCTATACAACGAAATGGAACCGAACTCTCAAATAATTCCTACATACAGATATATACATACATATATATATATATATATATATATATATATATATATATATGTCGGAGTGGCGTTGGGGTCAGGATTGTGGGTGTTTGGTGAGTCTTCATTGAAATTAGCCATCGTTGCGATATAATAAAGACACAGTTTATTAGCACAGGCACGGATGATACAAGTTTAACAATCGACTGTGGTGATTAGGCACCCGCGATACTGGTAACAATGGTCTCGGGTTCGATAACGAAACCGCGGTCAGAGGGATGATGGTTGAACGTGTTCGCGAAGTCTAAGTCCGCACAATAATTCGTAAGAACGTTACTTCCTTCAGTTGACGAGATCGCGTGAAAGAATCCCTTTTCCGTCCCGATGATGCCACAGAGGAAAACTATATGGTTTATAAGGGTGTGTCTAAGGGCACGAGATCATCGGATTCGTCGAGGATAGTCTTCGTTCCGGGAGTAAGGGAAATTGGCGTTGCTGCTAATTGGTCAATTTCCATATCGGTGGTTAGAGAAGATGCTAGCCGCCCTCGAGGGAAAGTTGCTAGTGGGAGACGCCGTTCGTTGAAAGAAATAGATCTCCCCTATCTTCCCGTAGTTGGGACAAAGACTGTTTATCTGTTCGAAGGACTTTAGGTAACTAGATATTAGTGTTTATAACGGCCCTCGGGCTAGCTGGTCACGTACTGTGGAGAGACATCGACATCTGGCAATCATCTTTCTCGAAGAATAGGAACTGCGTGTGGCCACGGGACAGAGACCGTTGGAATGTTTACTGTCGCGTGTCGCCAGAGATATTTCTTTTAAGGAGAGCTATAGAATTACTTCATACCTTTGTTAGGCAAAACGTTCATCCCTTGACCGCGGGCACGTTGGCGACCGACTGTCGCCTCGAGCCCAAGCTCACTATCACAAATCTCGGACAATTACAATTAGGTTGAATAACTACAATTGTTTAATTACAGCTATAGTAGGCTCTAGGTTACAATGTTGCGGGATTATCCAGCATTCCAGAGGCTCCGGTGTTCTTTCCTCTCCGACACGGCCATCCTGACTATCACACGTCCTCGTGTGTAGCTAAAATATTGTATTTTTTTAACATTAGACTCGACGTAGCTGATATTATTTACCATTCAATTACATGTTCCAAATAAGTCAAAGGTCCATTTCGGCAACGAGATTCTGTTCGGGGGTTTGACAAGCAAGGAAATGAAAGAGAACTAGAATTAGTGGCGTTATAATTTATATTCAAAGTGCTAGTTGCATTCCGTGAGTTATCAGTCAGACCGTAACGACACGACAGATCATTTTCGATTCCGTACACGGGTGGGTCTCAGATTGTTGGATCGTGTTACTACGTTGGGCGTATTACAAAGGCGCAGAGTGTCCCACTGGACGTATTACAAAGGCGCAGAATGTCCCACTGGACGTATTACAAAGGCGCAGAATGTCCCACTGGACGTATTACAAAGGCGCAGAATGTCCCACTGGACGTATTACAAAGGCGCAGAATGTCCCACTGGACGTATTACAAAGGCGCAGAATGTCCCACTGGACGTATTACGAAGGCGCAGAGTGTCCCACTGGACATATTACAAAGGCGCAGAATGTCCCACTGGACATATTACGGAGGCGCAGAATGTCCCACTGGACATATTACGAAGGCGCAGAATGTCCCACTGGACATATTACGAAGGCGCAGAATGTCCCACTGGACATATTACAAAGGCGCAGAGCACCACACTGGATGCACAGCCGCAACGTGGTATTAATGATCCTCTGAGGTCCGTGAACTTGTATCGTTATTATCACCGTCGTTGTCATCATCATAGACGTCTAACTCAGCGGGAACGCTGCTGTCTGGCATCTTCCTCAGTCTGTCATGTCTGTCCTTATATGATCTTTTGCCGTCCAAGGTTTCTAAGGTGTACCTATCTCCTTCCAAAATCTCTGCTATCCTAAATGGACCCCTGAATTTCGGATCTAGCTTCGTTTGGTTTCTTTCCTCGTTTTTACGTAACACAAACTCACCAAGGTTAAACCTAACTACTTGAGCCTTATTTTTATCGAACCTATCCTTATCGTATTTGGCACTTGCTTCTATATTTTTTATCGCCTGTCGCCGTACGTGGGAGATATCTACTTCTCTTTCTTCGATATTGTCGGGTACGGACAAGCCGTAGGGTCTCGCTGTTTTACCGATTAACAGTTCCAATGGGCTCGACTTAGTCACGCGGTTGGGGGTACAATTTAAAGCCAGTTGTGTTTCCCCGATCGCGTCTTGCCAGGACCGTCCGGTCGTTTCTATTGTTGTGAACGTATTTTTTAGCGTACCCATGATACGCTCTACCTGTCCATTGGCCCTGCTAGCACCGGTTGCTATTAAGTGGAGTTTAATATGTTTATCTCTACAAAAGTCTTGAAATTCTTTGCCCGTAAAACATCTTCCCTGGTCCGCTATTATCCGACAGGGGCTGCCGAATAAGAATATAGCGGACTTGAGTGCTTTAATGGTATTAAGGGAGTCTATCTTACGGGTGTGGTGCAAGTATACGAACTTGGTAAAGGCGTCGACCAGCACAATGACATATTCCTTCGCGTCGTTTTTACCGCTTAGTTTGCCCGTGATATCCATGTGAACCGTGTGCCAAGGTATGCTGGTCTTAGGTATGGGGTGTAGTTCGGCTTGTATTTTGCCGGAACTGGCCTTAGAAACTCGACAAGCATGACAGTTCTCAACGAATTTGCGAACGTATTTCGCCATTCCTTCGAACCAGTAATACTCGTATAGTTTCTCGAGCGTTTTATCCCATCCTAAGTGCATGATTGACTGGTGCACATGGCTGATCACGGACCACCTAAAGCCTCTTGGGACAATGGGCAAGCAGAGAGTTCTGCCCCTTCTTTGTATTTTACGGTACAGGGTGCCGGATCGTAGTTCGTAGGTGTTCGCGATGTCTTCCGCAAGCTCGTCATTCCGCAACTTATCAACAATTTCGGTGATTTGGGGGTCGCGACGTTGTTCCGCTAAGAGCCAATCGTCGGAGATTTCGGCCAGATTGATTTCCTTTTCGGCGATTTTGTCGATCTTACGGTGATCCGAGTCTACGGGGTTCCGCGAAAAGAAGTCGGCGTGAGCCATTCGTTTGCCTTCCCGATACATAATGTCGAAGGTGAAAGTTTGCAGGTAGGCCCACCATCTGTAAACCCTGTCACTTAAATGTACCTTATTACTGGATGCCTTTAGGGAATTGCAATCAGTGACAACGAGGAATTCTCGTCCGTGTAGGTAATGACGGAAATGTTTGACGGCGTTTACAACCGCCAACGTCTCCAGTTCATAGGAATGGTATCTGGATTCCGCGGGGCTAGTCTTTTTACTGTAATATTCCACTACTCTATTTTGACCTTCGACCTTATGCATCAAAATGGCCCCATATCCTTCAGAACTAGCGTCGGTATGTAGTTCTATCGGGTAGTTGGGGTCGAATATCATTAACACCGGTGCTTCGGTCAGGACGGAAATTACCTTTTGCCTTATCTTTTCATGTTTATCCGTCCAAGCTATGCTTTTGTTACCGGAAGTAAGCGCGTACAAGGGTTTCATTATCTGTGAGAATTTAGGGACGAATTTTCGGAAGTAAGTGGCTAGACCTATGAATTGTCTGAGCTGTGTGACGGTCGTTGGCGCAGGTAAAGAGCTCAAGGCGCGTATTTTACCCGGGTTGGGGCGAACTTCTCCGTCACGGATTACATACCCCAAATAAAGTACCGAGGTCGTTAGGAAAGAACATTTTGAAAAGTTGAAAGAGAATCCGGCTTTTACGAGGGTATCCAATACGGTGTTCAATCTTTCTAGGGCTTGATCTATCGAGTCGGCAATAATTAGAACGTCATCCAAGTAGACAACAACGTATGAATACGCAAGGTCGCCTAAGGCGTTGAGAATGGCCCTCCGAAAAACGGAAGGTGCATTTTTCAATCCGAACGGCATGGTTAGGTACTCGTACTGTCCGTCGGGTGTAACGAACGCCGTATACTCCGTCGAATTAGGATGAATAGGAATCTGATGAAACCCGCTGGCCATGTCTAAGCTAATGAAGTATCTCGCCTTTTGCAATCTCGCGATCTGATCCGCGATGAGGGGTAGGGGATACCGATCCGCGACCGTGTTTTTGTTTAGCGCTCGAAAATCTACACACAGTCTATCTGAGCCGTCCTTTTTCTTCACGAGTATCATGGGGCTCGCGAACGGCGAACTACTGGGCCTTATGATTTTTGCCTCGATTAACTCGCTGATTCTCTCTCGCACTGTTCTTCGTTCTTCCTCGCTGAGTCTGTAGGGACTTCTTTGTACGGTGATGTTGGGATCAATTAATCGAATCTCTAACTGGCCCGTATTTACGCGAGTACGCGGGAAGCCCGTAATAAATGACTCTTTAAAATTTTGGAGAATAGAAATCAATCGGCTCTTATCATTACCACATACTTCGGTGTCTACTTTATTAAAGTCAATCCCATTTTCGACGATTTTATGGCAAGCATTGACTGTCTTCGTTTTGCGGATATCGAGGCCGTTGGGCGTAATAATTACATCGAATCCTTGGCTTACTATCTCGCGACCAATCATAATATCGTACTTTAAATGACTATCGTCAAGGACGTGGAAAGCTATCTCCAATGTAAAATCGCTAATACGTACGACGGACAAAATCTGGGACGTACTTTTAACGCAGGTATTTCCGATTCCTTGCATTACTATTACATCTGTCGTTCTCTTACCGGAAAATTTCGAGGCTACAGATTCTTTAACTAATGAGCACTCGGCTCCGGAATCGAAGTAAAACGGAAACGACTCACCCAGATGACTCAAACTACCAACTGGCGGCTTCATCACACAGACGTCGACTCGGGGTTTGTTCTTGGGGCTGGATTTTCCGTCTTGTTGTTGCGGACAGTTTGGTGCGATATGGCCCTCCGCCTTACACTTGAAGCAAACCACCTGGGGCGATGTTGCCGGTCGTCTTCCTTCCGGGCGTTGCGTATTTCCTCGCTGTTCTCTCTGCATCCTACGGCGGCACTCAGCTATTCTGTGTCCTTGTTTACCACAGTAGAGGCACTTCACGTGGTGGGCCGACAGCTTGCGTCTTTTGGCTTCGGGTTCCGCCGGTGGATTTCTTGACGAAAATGTCGGCTGATCGTTGTAAGGGAGAATCCTCATTTCATCATGAAATTGGTCCTCCGTCCTGATATTATTCGCGAGCGTTAGTCGCTGAAAGCGTTGATCTTGTGAACTCAGTATATAAAGGGCGAGGGCATTGATCACTTCGGGCATCGTTAGGTCTTGCAACTTCATCTGCAGCATGGAGCGGAGGCGACTACCGTACGCTCCCGGGGATTCAGTCTCCGATGGTCGTTCTCTGGATATCCTTATTAACGCCGAAGCGGCTGTCTCTCTGCCACCAAAACGCGAGAGAAATTGTTCCTTAAGCGTTGGCCAGGTAAGCTTTCCACCGCGCACCACTTGCGAAAGCCAATGCGCAGCAGAACCCTTTAGGGCGCGATTTAGAGCGGAAAGTAACGCACTATCTTGCATCGGGTGGTCTTTCAAAATCAGATCAGCATGCGCGCACCACGCGGATGGATCGGCGCCTGCGCCTTCGGGGTCAAAACGTGGTAACGTTGCATTCTTAGATTCCGCACTCGGTCTTTGCTCCCCCGGTTTGTGCGCTAGCGTCTGAATTAACTCGCGCATAAGGGCCATTTGCTCTTGTAGCGCTTTAAACGGTTCTGATCCCACTTCTGATGTCGGAGTGGCGTTGGGGTCAGGATTGTGGGTGTTTGGTGAGTCTTCATTGAAATTAGCCATCGTTGCGATATAATAAAGACACAGTTTATTAGCACAGGCACGGATGATACAAGTTTAACAATCGACTGTGGTGATTAGGCACCCGCGATACTGGTAACAATGGTCTCGGGTTCGATAACGAAACCGCGGTCAGAGGGATGATGGTTGAACGTGTTCGCGAAGTCTAAGTCCGCACAATAATTCGTAAGAACGTTACTTCCTTCAGTTGACGAGATCGCGTGAAAGAATCCCTTTTCCGTCCCGATGATGCCACAGAGGAAAACTATATCGGGGTGTGTCTAAGGGCACGAGATCATCGGATTCGTCGAGGATAGTCTTCGTTCCGGGAGTAAGGGAAATTGGCGTTGCTGCTAATTGGTCAATTTCCATATCGGTGGTTAGAGAAGATGCTAGCCGCCCTCGAGGGAAAGTTGCTAGTGGGAGACGCCGTTCGTTGAAAGAAATAGATCTCCCCTATCTTCCCGTAGTTGGGACAAAGACTGTTTATCTGTTCGAAGGACTTTAGGTAACTAGATATTAGTGTTTATAACGGCCCTCGGGCTAGCTGGTCACGTACTGTGGAGAGACATCGACATCTGGCAATCATCTTTCTCGAAGAATAGGAACTGCGTGTGGCCACGGGACAGAGACCGTTGGAATGTTTACTGTCGCGTGTCGCCAGAGATATTTCTTTTAAGGAGAGCTATAGAATTACTTCATACCTTTGTTAGGCAAAACGTTCATCCCTTGACCGCGGGCACGTTGGCGACCGACTGTCGCCTCGAGCCCAAGCTCACTATCACAAATCTCGGACAATTACAATTAGGTTGAATAACTACAATTGTTTAATTACAGCTATAGTAGGCTCTAGATTACAATGTTGCGGGATTATCCAGCATTCCAGAGGCTCCGGTGTTCTTTCCTCTCCGACATATATATATATATATATATATATATATATATATATATATATATATATATATATATATATATATATATATATGTCGGAGATGAAAGGACATCGGAGTCCTCCCTTTGGAACCCCGGGAAAATCCCTTAACACCGTAGTCTAGATTCTATCATAGGCGTAATTAAACAATTGTCGTCTTTCGATCCGATTGTATTTGTTCAAGATTTGTGATAATGAGCTTGGGCTCGAGGCGATAGCCAGTCGCCGAACGTAGCCGCGGTCAAGGGATGAACGTTTTGCCTAACAAAGGTATGAAGTAATTCTATAGCTCTCCTTAAAAGAAATATCTCTGGCGACACATGACAGTAAACATTCCAACGGTCTCTGTCCCGTGGCCACACGCAGTTCCTATTCTTCGAGAAAGATGATTGCCAGATGTCGATGTCTCTCCACAGTACGTGATCAGCTAGCCCGAGGGCCGTTATAAACACTAATATCTAGTTACCTAAAGTCCTTCGAACAGATAAACAGTCTTTGTCCCAACTACGGGAAGATAGGGGAGATCTATTTCTTTCAACGAACGGCGTCTCCCACTAGCAACTTTCCCTCGAGGGCGGCTAGCATCTTTTTCTAACC
The DNA here is from genome assembly GCF_040668555.2 of Bombus flavifrons. Taxonomy (NCBI): domain Eukaryota; kingdom Metazoa; phylum Arthropoda; class Insecta; order Hymenoptera; family Apidae; genus Bombus; species Bombus flavifrons. The sequence goes on along the minus strand of NW_027184807.1, from coordinate 48,449 downwards.
ACCGATATGGAGATTGACCAATTAGCAGCAACGCCAATTTCCCTCACCTTCTAAACGAAGGCTATCCTCGACGAATCCAAGAATCTCGTGTCCTTAGACACACCCCATCATAGTTTTCCTCTGCAGCATAATCGCGAAGGAAAGTCATTCTCTCTGGTGAAGTCGTATTAGCGAGTTACGTAACGTCTGCACGCTCGGTGGATATTCCACGTTTTAACAAAGAGTCCGACTTAGATTTTGTGAGCATGTTCATCCACCATCCCGTCGACCGCGGATTCGTTATTGAGCCTAGGATCATTGTCATTAGTTTCTCGAGTATCTAATTACCACGGTTCCTTGTCCAATCCTATAATAATCGTATCTGCACTAGTCAATGTCTTCTCTATTGCTTATCGACAATGCGTAAACCAAACGACGATTCGTTTCACGCCCCTAATCCTTATTACAATGTAAACCCGACATATATATATATATATATATATATATATATATATATATATATATATATATATATAACAACTTGAATAATTCCATATTCAAATTTAAATAAATTCTATACAACGAAATTGAACCGAACTCTCAAATAATTCCTACATACAGATATATACATACATATATATATATATATATATATATATATATATAATTTTAAATAATTCTATACTGAAGTTTAGATAAATTCCGTGCGACCAAATCGAATACTTATTTTTATTCAACTTTAATCCTCTCCCGTGCCAGTATCCCTGCACATAGCAGGTTAGCCGAAAACGTGGAAATTATTTATCAGTAGCCTAACACTAGTCAACGCTATCCATAAGTAATTAATTTATCAATAGATTATATCGAAAATAAATATAAAGAAAATTCTCTATTCGAAACAGCCCTCAGACTGTTTCTGGTGGCAGCAACTACCGTGTGAGAAATATTTCTTATACAGTCAATTAAATTTAAATCTTTCCCTTCAGATTAAATTAAAATCAAAAGTTTGAATTGACTTTAAACGAGTACGTAACAATAAACTTTCAACTTAGAAATAGATTTTAATCGAAAACCTTGATTCAATATCTTAAATATAATTATATCGTGTAAATTTTCCCTTCCTGACGAAACTCAACTAAATCGAACTAAATTGAATTAAATTAAATTAAACCAAAACAAAATAAATTAAAACAAACACAAAAACAAATTAAAATTAAAACAAATAAAAAAAAAAAAAAAAATCTTGCGAATTCAACGGTTTAAAATCAATTCAAACAAACAAGAACGTAACATTAGAGAGGGTTATATTTTTGGTGGCAGCGGTGGGATACGCTCCACAGAGGATTAAAGTTGTTACATTTATCAATAAATTATATACCTAAGAAATAATGGCGACCGGACTAGAATCATTAGACGAAGACTTAGTCTTGACGTTATCGGAAAAACTTAAAGCATGGGATGCGAATTTTCGCGACATGAGTACAAAACTCGCTGAACTACAAAATGGTGTGTATGAACTCAAAGCAAAGCAAGAATCTAATACACCCGCATCGTCGCCTACGACACAATAAGAGACGGCCCAGCCGAGTGGATTTACCCAGTCAATTAAACTAAAAGACGCGATCGTATCGGTGCCAGTGTTCGACGGCTATCGACCATCGGTATTTCATTTTTTAAGAGCTTGCGAGCGCGCGCGAAATATGATTCCTAGGTACCAAGAACCACAATTAGTAAAATTATTAACCAATAAACTCCGTGGACACGCGTTCCTCGCCATCGAAGATACGGAATTAAGGAGCCTAAACGATTTTGGAAATAAATTAAAGGACCTATTCGGCCCAAGGAAATCTCTTAATGAATATAGAGGGGAATTAGGAACGATATTTCAACGACCCGGGGAACACATATTAGATTATATGGACCGAGTTAGAAACCTTAGATTGGCAATAATGGACGGAGAAAAGGGCGACTACGGAATCATTTCCCCCGATATCCAAGAAACTATAGATTGGGAGGTAAGAGAAGCTTTTGTTAAAGGACTTCCGAACGAAGTATACGTGCGAGTGAAAATAGCAGGGTACCACACTTTAGAAGATGCATATCGTCAGGCCGTTCATGCAACACACGAATTGAAACAAATAACCGATAGAACGCGACCCACACGACCGACTCCCTCAAACTATTACAGACGCAATAACGTACGTCCTCCGAACGCTAACAACAATATCAGGAATAACCCCCAAGCAGTGAAAGCAACACGAGAATTAAAACAAGTGAACGATAGAATACGATACCAGCGTCCGACACCTCCGAATAATTATAACCGAAACAACGCTCATTCCCCATACAATAGTAAGTACACCGGAAACAACCACAGGGACTGGAGATTTGTACCGCCGTCGCGGAAATATCTAAACAATCCGGGAATAGAGGAAGATGCCAGGAAAGGAGCAAGAGCAATAATCTGGGAAGAAAAATGCATAAGTAAATACCTCGACAGAAATCTAAGTCAAAAGAGGGATGACGATCATTTGAATCAATCAACTTTTCAACGCAAACACCATTCCGTTGCTGTGATAAGGGATAACGTCACTTTAAATAGTAACAGGACGCACGACACCACAGACAGGATCATCAGTGAGAAATTTTCCGAACTCCCAAACAAGATAAACAATACTAATGCCAAAGAACTTGCAGAAGAATCGGAAACTAGAAAACGGAACGACGAAACGATGGGCAACGATTATCCACTGCCTAATACCACGGAGATATTGGACCCGCTGGGAAGTGCGAAGTGCCTCTCCACGTTCGACTTGGCAAAGATACAAAAGCAAGGCTCCACGAATTTCGTGAATGTTTCAAACATAATAGAAAAGGAGATAGCGAGTGTATCTCACTCAAAAATTTTTATAAAACCATCAAAAAATAATTTAATCGGACTCAAAGCCAAGCCATTAAATTGCAAGGAAGATCAGACTACAGAGAATAAAAGTATACCTATCCCTATATCCGAAACAGAATCTATAAGCAGAAAGGTTTGTAATAAAAATTCAAAGAATAATTCTAAATCTACCGAAAATATTCCTAAACGTTCCGTACAAATAAATAATAATTTAATTATAATAAGCACTTCCAGTGAAACTATTCATCCTGAAAAGCTAGAGAAAAATCAACGTGTTGCGAATAAAGTAAATAAAGAAGAATGGATAACTAAGGAAAAGGATTCTAAACATTTTCAAGCCGAAAAAACGCAAGTTCAACGTGTTCAAGGAAATAAAAAGGGAGAAAATAGGGAATCACCAGTCGAGGATATATATAAAAATTCGAATAAGTACGCTAGCCACTGGATTATAATTGGATTAAAAATACTTCATTGGTTGTTACATCTAGCATTTGACGTAGATAACATGAGTGCTAATCTTATGATTCCTCTTGGAAAATATAGATGGTATCACACTATACTATATCTAAAATATATTTGGGTTAATATAGCTACGGCATTTTCAAAAATTTGTATTTTAAATTCTATTGGCAAGCAATTGGATAATTGGATCGGTGTCAGTAAACTTGCGTGTTGGCGCAGAATAAAAACTAAAATGAAGAAAAGGAAGTGTGACACTGTTCGTCGAATAATACAGATAGTGGAAACCTAAAAAGGAAAAAGAAAATTATTAAGTGTGCTCCGATTATTGTTTGAATATAAAATGTGTTAATTCAATGAATAATTAAAATAGTGAAAGTGAAATTTACCTTGTGAACAAGTAATCATCATACAAGAAAGTGTATGTGCAAATATAGGTTATGGATCCCTGTTTGCGGAATACAATGTACGACAGCCAGCTGAAATAAATGAATGAATTAACTTCAAGTGTTTCAATGCAAAATACAATATTACTAAATGTTATAACAATATTGTGATCAAATCAGAAGGAAGAGTGACACTGTTCGTCGAATAATACAGATAGTGGAAACCTAAAAAGGAAAAAGAAAATTATTAAGTGTGCTCCGATTATTGTTTGAATATAAAATGTGTTAATTCAATGAATAATTAAAATAGTGAAAGTGAAAGTTACCTTGTGAACAAGTAATCAACATGCAAGAAGGTGTACGTGCAAATATAGGTTGTGAATCCTTGTTTGTGGAACGTAATGTATTGCAGATACCTAAAATAAGTGAATAAATTAGTTTCAATTGTTTCAGTGCAAAATACAAGGTTACTAAATGTCATAATTATATTGTGGTTAAAACAAAAGCAAGTGTGACTCTGTTCGTTGAATAATACAGATAGAGGAAACCTAAAAGAAAAAGGAAGATTATTATGTGTATAAAACGTGTTAATTCCATGAATAATTAAAAGAGTGGAAGTGAAAATTACCTTGCGAACAAGTAATCACTATACAAAAGGTTTACGTGCAAAATAGGCCATGGATCCCCGTTTGCGGAACACCATGTACGACAGCCAGCTGAAAGTAAATAAATGGATTAACTTCGATCGCCTTAATACAAGATGCAACACTACTAAACGTCATAGCAAGACTATGAAAGTGTGACACTGTTCGTCGAATGGCACAGATAACAGGTAACCTGAAAAAAAAAAAAGGGGGGAAAGATTACTACAAGTGCTCCAATTATTGTTTGAATATGAAAAGTAATAGTTCAACGAATATTTAAAACAGTGAAGGTGCAACTTACCTCATGAACAATCAAACACCATACAAGAAGTGCACAAGCATGAATTTCACAAATTAATAAGAAGAAATGAAATAGTTGATAAGTATAGAAAGTGGTTAGGAAGATAATTAAGATAGATTAATTGGAAGCTAGTAATAGATAGAACCAGAGTAAAGGATAGTATATTGTATTAACTATTATATCTAACATGTAGAAGCATATTTTGTAATACACAATAGCGGTCGCTCACACAATATATCATACACATATTGAATTAATAAATTAAACAGTACCTTTATGATCGCAGACATAGGATGATTGAAGGCAACCATAGTAAGTATCCAAGGTAATACCGAAGAATCTGATGATGTTGTGAGAATGATCCAGGTAAGCAACGCAGCATCAAAAATCTAAAAAGAAAATTTTTTTTTTTTACAAACAATGTTAATCTAACAAATAAGACTTAATCACTAATAAAGGAACTAATTCATATCAAACATAAAATAATAACAATAGCAAACATAAGCAATAATAAAATTAATAGGGAAATAAGAAAGGTTAATAAACACAGAAATAGGTTAGAAACTAATCAAGATAGACTAACTAAATATTAACAAGTCATGACTGAACATAGTACCAAGGAATAAAGTTATGCTACATGAAAGCGACTGGTAACACAATACACAAAACACAAACTAAATTTAACGAGACTTATATAAACGCAAGTCACATATAACCAAAACAATGACCATTGAAATTCGATAACAATATAACCCATGTTATTGCATTAAAGTAACACGCGGTATTTACACACACAATACCATGAAACACAAAACAATATTACAAAACACTACTAAATAAAATCATAACCAGTTATTTCAATAATACATTACTGTTGACATTAAAACAACACCATACCAGAGATACACGCGAGCGACCATGTTGGAAAATATCCGTCGCGCACACCCCACACACACACACCTCAACACGAATAATAACCAATACAATGTAATATAGGATCATGATAGCTATGTTAGGTACTAATAAAAAAAAAAAGAGAGAGGAGAGTGAGAGAAGGGTAAAAAAAAAAAAAAAAAAAAAAAAGAGAAATAATAAATAATAACTAACATAATCATAACATATTACATATATATTATATTATATACAGGGATACAATATTCATATAAAGGAACAGGTCCGAACGAAATATAAAAAAAAAAAAAGAGAGAAAATATATTAAGTGTTTTTGTATGTATGTACAGAACGAGTGGCGAACTCATCAATTCCGACATAGAAAACCCAGACAGACCCGAGCTCGCATTCGATCTGGAGGTGACGGAGGAGGTTGAATCCTGCCTCTGTGCTCGGTTGATACGCTCCGTTTACCATTTTTATAGCGGCTATCTTTGTCAAGATTGTTTCGACAACCTAGATCCAGACGAGCAGGACCTATGTGAAGAGCCGCCCACTCATTTCCTATGCGGAGTACCTGCAAGTATACAAATATCATACTGCAGCATGTGCGATGTAAGCCTGGCGAACCTACAACCCGCTATATCATGCCTCCAATGCATGATGGTCTACAATGATCTGACTCACCTTGAAAGAGAATTTTTAGTTCAAGGAATGATACTCCGCACCATCGAAATATAACGTACTTGTATACTTATGCTATCTACCTGTAAACAAACAACATTAATAACTATACATATAATTTTCATTCATGTTTACCAATATATATACACGCATGTTTTAAAGTAGATGATATTTGCAACACTCACTTCCATTGACAATGCAAGTGACTCATAAAATAAACTGTCATATTTATACACACATATATATATATACGAAACCAAGCTACATTTGTGACATTTATACCTATTGATAATATATACTTATATATATTTATAACGATAAAATAAATCCCATTTATATTACTCACCAAAACGTATGCATATATGTATATAATTATAACTCAAGTAGCCTTCATAAAATTATCTTCACTGATAGCATATACATCAAACCTAAAATAAAACAAAGTTGTAATAAAGAAAAAAGGAAAGAAAATGGAGGAAAGGGAGAAGAGAAAATGTATAAATATGATTTCCTTTTCTATACACATATATATATATATAATAAAAGGTTATTCTTATTTCTAATAAACTCAAGAGTAAGAAACAATTTAATAAATTGCTAATAGCAAGATGAATCACCTGGTCATCGTACTTACCCTTATCAAAATAACATGTGGCCTGGTTGGATACGACTGCAATGACAATCACCTCAACGTTACCACCATCTCTTTAAACTCCATCGGGGACTGCAGCATACAACCTGCAACGACAGAAACCCAAGATATTTATATTCAACTACTGCAACTCTCAGAATTCGAATTTACCAGTGTGAGGCAATGCAAGGTGCAAATAACTCGAATTATATATTACTGTGGCATGCACTCCCACACGTCGGCAGTGCATAATGGATTCGCCGAATACCTCCATGAAACAACTGCCCAACAATGTGCAAGGATGCACCAGGACGCCGGCAAGTTATCAGACGGCGGCAGCTGCCAGGGAACACAATATGTAGACCCATACGGGAGCTGGGAAAAGGTCGTTGTACAAGCCACAGTAAGGCGAAGAAACTGTTTAGACGCAAAGGACGGACACACTTATTGGCAACCACAACCACCCTCACCATGCAAATTTGATCAATACGACGTATTGTATGAGAGAATCGCCACAAAGATCCAGGAGAAAAGGACCAACGGGGAACCAGTGCAACCAGTTTACACACTAACAACACGGGAAGTAACATTCGCACTGACTAAAACTGGAGAACAACCAACGGCATCTGTATCCGCCTTGAGCGAATTCAGAGACGCCCTCAGTCAAATTTCCTCCGGAAATTTGAACTCCAAGGGCGGGGGTGTCACGTCCCGCGCTCCGCACGTGCCGTAACGAAGATACAAAATTACTATACGCAAATCAGCGCGAGAAAAATTTGAATACACCAAGGAACACACGCTGCTACGAAACAAAATAAAAAATTAACAAATGAGGGCGACAAATAAATCCAACTATCAGTATAAAATAAAGTAAATAAAATCAATTAATAAACTGGACTAGATACGAACCAATCAAATAAATCAAGAATAAGAAGGATTATATATGACAAATTTGCAAAATAAAGGAAAAGGAGCAACAAGAAGATATACTACAATCAATCAACGAAGACGGAATATGTAAAATACAAAAGAAAGAATTTAAATCAGTAAATAAAAATTAATTAATGAATTAAACGAGTCGCGAACCAAACGAGTAAATCAAGAAATAAGAATAACTACAAAAGGAAAATAATTGAAACACCAGGAATATATGTGTATATAAATATATTTTATTCAATCAACGCAGCAACAACTTGGAGAGTTACATATAAATATAAACATATATGCCAAACATGTAATAACCCAGAAAATATTAGAAACAATACTTCCAATACTATACTAATAATACAAATCCAACATTACCAAACTATAAATATATAAGTATATAAAATCAATGTAGTCTAACGAATACATAAAACATACAATATTGCATTATTAAAGAAATAGAGGTTACATCGTCAGAAATATATATATATGTGTGCGCACTCTACATTATTAAATTAAAATTATGAATTTAAGGTACATACTTATAACTAGCCAACATTCGGGTAAAATAATTATAAAATGAGAACTACATTACGTAACATGCATGTCTATATATATAAATATATAAATATATAATCTACACTCTAAACCAAACTACTACTAATAATCTAAATGAATATAAAAGAAATAGAACACACAACGCAACACTAGGGACTAAGTAACAACCTATCGACAGGCTAAAACGTTCAAAAATAATTAACACCGCCTCGACTGGGAGAATTGCGTACAGCATAAATATGTAAACCATATCAAACACATAATAATCTGGTAAACGATAGAAATAAAACTCTCAATACTACGTTGTCACATTACAAAACATATATGTATATATGAAAACAAATAATTGACATATAACCTCAAATACACAATTAAAGAATTTATATAAGAAAGTCACACTATCAGAAATATATACATATATACTTATATGCGTGTGTGTGTATGCGTGTTCTATTCTACTAAATCAAAATTAACAATCTAGTAAACATAAAATAAACAATTAACATTTCACTTCGTATGAAACTACACCACTACAAGAAACATGTATATGCATATATATATATATATATATATATATATACGTTGTGTGTGTTTTATATTATTGAACACTATAAAATAAACTACTTAGCACAATAAATAACACTATCAAAAAAAATTACAAAACATTAGTCACATTAAAATGACACACAATAAATATATATATATATATATATATATATATATATATTCACATGAACAATACTATTGTCATTTTAACAATAATAATAACAATAAATATATAGTCTAATTGCGGTAGAATAAGGGAAAACGAGCGATAGACAGAAAAATCAGTTCGATAAAACTAAAGACCCGCCACTGTAACCTCACTGATGACATTTGCGAACAGCCATATTAAATTTACACGCGCGCGCCGGCACATACGCAATGATTGTACGCATTGGATAAATACGAAATACTATATTTTTCACTTCGACTATACGTCAAAAACGCCGAAACAAGATTTACACATAATCGATAAATAGATCCGAGATCAATAGAAGTCACTGTATGCGAGGGACATTCGCGGGCGGCCATTTTGAAACATGCGTGGACTGATTCGTACGTGTTACAAAAATAATAATAATAAAATTATACTTTCGATAGAAAAAAGAAAAGAAAAGGAAAAGGAAAGAACAGCGAAAATAAATATTTAATACAAAATGGAACGTCGTGCCGAGGTAGCAATAAATAAAGACACGGGACAGGAAGGCCGGGGATTGGTGGAAATCAGCCGCGAGAAATGAATCATAAAACACATTGTTAACAATTTTATTATGCGAAAATTACTTTGTATAAAAAAAATATATATATATATATATAATCGAGTAAAAAGAAAATATAAAACTAAACAAATATATTTAAAATGTATAAATAAATAAATATATATATATATATATATATAACTAACATATGAACGGGGTATATCCAAAGCGGCAAAATCGAAATCAAGAAGCTTCAGGATGGAACTGGCAACGCGTCATGCGCTGAATACATCGTTCGGAATCACACACGGTTCTTCGGAATCCCACTTTCTCTTGCACTGAAACAACAAAATAGGAAAAGAGATCAAAACCACGAAAACAGCAAAAATCGAAAATCAAATTAAATCCCGGAAGCAACCATAACATGGAAATATTCTTCAAAACCAAACTCACGGAAGATAAATCAGAAGAAATCCTTATTGCAGGAGAGTGGCGGATCGCGCGTGTTGCCGGAGCAAGTGTCGACATAATAATGAGACTCTAGTCACCGGCCCTTCCACGCGCCGAAGAACAAAATTATTCCCACAGCATTAACATAAAAATTCTCGAGAAAAGACTAGACCAGCATGGAAAGCTCCAAGCCTCCTAGACGCTACCTCAGCAGAAAATAGAACCGATGGGAACTAAGTCGAAATACAGATTTTTGCATTTTCTCACGTACCCGCGATGGGAATCTGGAAGTTAAAAGACAAGATAACGAAGCAAAGGAGACATCAACGATTACAGAATTTGCATTCTCTCACGTACGAGTTCGGGAACCCCAAACTGCAGCATCCCGATTCCCACGGAAGCGAACCACCAGTTGACCGCCACCCTGTGGGGGATGTTATTATAAATAAACGCAGCAACACAGAACATCGTCCATTATTTTGTCGCTAATTGTACGTTACGTTTCGGCTTGTTATTTTGTTGTCAATATATTGTCGTCTATCGCGCATTGCACCTCGACGGTCTCTTATTAATTGCTCAGTTTAAGTCACAATTAAATTAGAAATCTTTCTAAGTGTTCATTTCGTTGGCGAGATTTAAATCATCTTTATAAATAAATATATTTATACCCGCGACATTAATCCGAATAAATAAGCCGCACGCTTATTCAGTGTGTATTTCTAATCAAAAATAAATAAATAAACTAAAAGTTTTAATAATAATTATACCCGAGTCGAATAATTAAACCAAATAATAAATTCACCGACGACCATTACGAGGTGATGGCCCCTGACGGAACTTACTCCACAAGGTAAGAAACTTAATTTTATAAAATTTTCTTCTTCTCTAATAATTTCGCCACATCCGGGAACCGAATCCAATTTACTTATCATCAATTAACACATTCAATTTCGTTTCAATTTTGGAAATAAACAAAGGGTCATTCGCTGCGTAGGCTTGCGTAAACGGTGTCTTCAATTACTGAAACACTCATTGATCTTCGCATTCCTCCTCCCACTGTTGGCAAAACATTGCCCGTCTTTGGGCAAGGCTTGCGAAATCACACGAGTCTTACGCAGAGAAGACTATCAAATTAGATCTAATAGACCGATATTTTCATTCTTGCCATCGTTGTATACGATTATAAAATAGAATAATTCCCTTCTGAATCTTAACCAAAGGATCATTCGCTGTGTTGGGTTGTGGATAACGGTGTTTCGACTATCGAACCATCTATTGATCTTCGCATTCCTCCTCCCACTGTTGGCAAAATACTGCCCATCTTTGGGCAAGGTTTGCGAAATCACACGAACCCCACACAGAGAGGATCATTGAAATCATTTTCTCGTGAACACTCAATTCGGAAGGCAAGAAAATCGAAACGGTAAAAAATCACCCTAACAAATGAACTAAGGTCCAGTTCAATGATAGATCCATTAGCGAAATTAAGAAAGGAGGAGAAGGAAACGTAAAGATAAAATTTGCATCAAACGAAGAAAATTCAAAATCTTAACCAATCCATTAACGCGAACACTCTTGTTTTACCGTCCCTAAAACGCTATATATATATATATATATATATATATATATATATATATATATATATATATGTCGGAGATGAAAGGAAAGCCGAAGCCGTTCCTTGGAAATTTTGGGAACATCTTCTAGTAGTCTAGCCTGGATTTTATCATAGCTGTAATTGTTCGAGATTTGTGATATCAAGATTGGGTTCGAGGCGACAATTGGTCGCCGAACGTAGCCACGGTCACGGGATGGATGTTTTATCTAACGGAGGTCTGGAGTGGTTGTATGTGTTCTCCGAGAAATGTGGTTGTGGCGGCATGCGACCTCGAGAGCGGGCCTAGCCACGTGTGATGTTGCCTCGGAGGTGCCGATGCAATGGGACATACATTGTATTAGTAATCAAAACTCCAGGCAGAAACTGCCTAGCAACGGCGTTTGGAACTTTCTCGATGCTTCCAACGAGTGTGCCTAGCAACGGCGTTTGGAACCTTCTCGATGCTTCCAAACGGGCATAGAAAACAAAATGCAATCGTACAGGGAGAAAAATCTCCACGAGACTGGCATTCGTCTTGTGACTGCTTTAGAGAGTGACACGTCGCGTTTCTGTGCTTAAGATCAGTCTGCGCTTAGTAAGGAGTCATCCCGTTGATCGTGGATTCGTTTGAACTCAAATTATTGTTTATAACGATTATTAACTTATTGTTTGTAAACCATATTATTCATTGAACTTACTATCCGTTAAACGTATTATTCATTAGCTTTATTATCTGTTAGACTTACTAACCGTTCAACTTATTATCCACTAACTTTATTATTCGTTTAATTTATTATTCGTTCAATATATTTTTCGCTAACTTCATTATTTGTTAAGTTTATTATTCTCTAGACTTATTATTTGTTAATCTTTGTAACAGACTTGTGTATAAGTGAAAATATAATCTTAGTTGTGTTAAACAATGGATAACTCACGTGAAGAATTGTCACGCGCCCAAAATTCCAATCACACCCCGACATCAGAAGTGGGATCAGTGCCGATTATGCCAATGCAAGAACGTGCGGCCATCGTGCGCGAGTTAAGTCAGACGCTGGCGCCGAAGTCAAGTGTGGAACCTAAGAACATCGTGCTACCACGTTTTAACCCCGCGATCGCGGGCGCCGATCCAGCCGCATGGTGCTCGACTGTGGACCTGCTTATGAAGGGTAATCCTCTGCAAGACAGTGCACTAGTTTCTGTTTTAAATAGTGCTCTAGAGGGTCGTGCAGCGCATTGGCTCACGCAGATAGTGACCGGCGAAGGGCTTACCTGGCCAACGTTTAGGAAACTTTTCGTTACACGTTTTGGTAGCAAAGATACGGCAACCTCGACGCTAATGAAGACGCTCAGGGAACCACCACAAGAGGACGAAAACATGGCTGCGTACGCCATCCGTCTCCGTTCCCTGCTGGAGACGAAGTGGCAAAATGCCACTACGGCTGAAGTAATCAACGCTACCGTTCTTTGTCACCTGAGCTCACGGGATCAGCGCATCGAAGAGATAGCAGCTATGAAAGATATCAAGACCAAGGACCAATTTTTAGACGAAATGAGAGCTACTGCTTTCGCGAAGAGGCCCGTATTTTCGACGAGCGACACCTCCACGGGCCCTGAAACCAAAAGACACAAGCCGTCGGCCCACCACGTGAAGTGCCTCTACTGTGGTAAACACGGACACAGAATAGCGGAGTGCCGCAGTAGGATACAGAAAGAGCAGCGAGGAAATACACAACGCCCGGAAGGAAGACGACCGGCAACATCGCCCCAGGTGGTTTGCTTCAAGTGTAAGGCGGAGGGCCATATCGCACCTGATTGTCCGCTACTGCAGCACAGAAAACCCGGCTCCAAGAACGAACGACGAGTCGACTCCTGCATGGTGGAGTCTCCAGCTGGTAGTTTAAGTCATCTGGGTGAGTCGTACCCATTTTGTTTCGATTCCGGAGCCGAATGCTCGTTGATTAAAAAATCTATATCTTCGAAATTTTCTGGCAAAACAAACGACTGATGTAGTAGTAATGCGAGGTATAGGAAATACTTGTGTTAACAGTACATTTCAGATCTTGTCCACTGTATGTATTAACGGTTTTACACTGGAGATGACTTTTCATGTCCTTGCCGATAGCTACTTAAAATACGATATCATGATTGGTCGTGAAATTTTGAGCCAAGGTTTTGACGTGAATATTACACGAAATAGCGTCGATATTTGCAAGACAAAAATGGTTAACGCCTGTAGCATAGTCGCGGAAGATGCGGTCAACATTAACGAGATCAACACTGATGTAGTTGGTAACGACAAAGATCGATTGATCTCTGTTCTCGAAAAATTCAAAGAGTCATTTATTACGGGTTTCCCGCGGACGCGTGTGAGTACGGGCCAGTTAGAAATTCGGCTGATTGACCCTAATGTCACCGTACAGAGAAGTCCTTACAGACTTAGCGGGGAAAAGCGGAGAATAGTGCGCGAGCGGATAAGTGAACTGATTAGGGCAAAAATTGTAAAACCTAGTAATTCGCCGTTCGCGAGCCCCATGTTACTCGTGAAGAAGAAGGACGGATCGGACAGATTGCGCGTAGATTTCCGGGCGCTAAATAAAAACACGGTCGCGGATCGGTATCCCTTACCCCTTATTGCTGATCAAATCGTGAGATTGCAGAGTGCGAGATACTTCATTAGCTTGGACATGGCCAGTGGATTCCATCAGATCCCTATTCACCCTAACTCCACTGAATATACAGCGTTCGTCACCCCCGACGGTCAGTACGAATATGTAACGATGCCGTTTGGGTTGAAAAATGCACCAGCCGTTTTCCAGAGAGCCATTTTCAAAGCCTTAGGCGACCTTGCTTATTCATATGTCGTAGTTTACTTGGATGACGTCTTAATTATCGCTGACTCGGTAGATCAAGCCCTAGAACGATTGAACATCGTATTAGATACCCTTATAAAAGCCGAACTACATCCCATACCTAAGACCAGCATACCTTGGCACACGGTTCACATGGACATCACGGGAAAACTAAGTGGTAAAAGCGACTCGAAGGAATATGTCGTTGTGCTGGTCGACGCCTTCACCAAGTTCGTATATTTGCATCATACCCGTAAGATAGACTCCCTAAATACCATTAAAGCGCTTAAGTCCGCTATATTTTTATTCGGTAATCCCTGCCGGGTAATAGCGGACCAGGGAAGATGCTTTACGGGTAAAGATTTCCAAAGTTTCTGTCAAGATAGGCACATTAAACTCCACTTAATAGCAACCGGTACTAGTAGGGCCAATGGACAAGTAGAGCGTACTATGAGCACCTTAAAAATATGTTTTCGACGGTAGAAACGACCGGGCGAACGTGGCAAGACGCGATTGGCGAGATACAGTTAGCCTTGAATTGCACCACCAATCGTGTAACTAAATCAAGTCCTCTGGAGTTATTAATTGGCAAGGCAGCAAGGCCCTACGGTTTAACGTTGTCTGATAGTGTCAAGGAAAAGGAAGTAGACATCTCCAGTGTAAGACAACAGGCGATACAGAACATGGAGACTTGCGCTAGCTATGATAAAGACAGGTTCGACAAAACGAAAGCCAAGGTAGTTAGGTTTAACCTTGGTGACTTTGTGTTACGAAAGAATGAGGAAAGGAACCAAACGAAGTTGGACCCGAAATTCAGGGGTCCATTCGTGATAGCAGAAATTTTGGAAGGGGACCGATATACATTAAAGACCTTAGACGGTAAACGGACATACAAGGACAGACATGACAAACTAAGAAAAATGCCAAATAGTTGCGTTCCTGATGAGTTGGACGTCTGCGGCGATGACAGCGATGGTGATAATAACGATGCGAGTACACGGACCTCAGAGGATCATTAATACCACGTCGTGGTCGTACACCCAGTGTGGTGCTTTGCGCGTTCGTAATACGTCCACTGTGACCCTCTGCGCCTTAGTAATACACCCAGTGTGGTGCTGTGCGCGTTCGTAATACGTCCAGTGAGATGCTCTGCGCGTTCGTAATACGTCCACTGTGACCCTCTGCGCCTTAGTAATACACCCAGTGTGGTGCTGTGCGCGTTCGTAATATGTCCAGTGAGATGTTCTGCGCTTTCGTAATATGTTCAGTGAGATGTTCTGCGCTTTCGTAATACGCCCAATGTGGTAACACGATCCAACAATCTGAGATTCACCCGTGTGCGGAATCGAAAATGATCTGTCGTGTCGTTGCGGTTTGACTGGTGACTCACAGAATGCAACTAGCACTTCGAAATACAAACTATGACACTACCAATTTGAGTTCTCTTTCATTTCTTTGTTTGTTAAACCTTCGAACGGAATCTTGCTGTCAAACTGGACCCTTGACTTATTTGGAACATTTAACTGAATGGTAGATAATATTAGTTACAACGAGTCTAATGTTAAAAAAAAAAAAAAAACTCTGTATTTTAGCTACACACGAGGACGTGTGACAGTCAGAATGGCCGTGTCGGAGATGAAAGGAAAGCCGAAGCCGTTCCTTGGAAATTTTGGGAACATCTTCTAGTAGTCTAGCCTGGATTTTATCATAGCTGTAATTGTTCGAGATTTGTGATATCAAGATTGGGTTCGAGGCGACAATTGGTCGCCGAACGTAGCCACGGTCACGGGATGGATGTTTTATCTAACGGAGGTCTGGAGTGGTTGTATGTGTTCTCCGAGAAATGTGGTTGTGGCGGCATGCGACCTCGAGAGCGGGCCTAGCCACGTGTGATGTTGCCTCGGAGGTGCCGATGCAATGGGACATACATTGTATTAGTAATCAAAACTCCAGGCAGAAACTGCCTAGCAACGGCGTTTGGAACTTTCTCGATGCTTCCAACGAGTGTGCCTAGCAACGGCGTTTGGAACCTTCTCGATGCTTCCAAACGGGCATAGAAAACAAAATGCAATCGTACAGGGAGAAAAATCTCCACGAGACTGGCATTCGTCTTGTGACTGCTTTAGAGAGTGACACGTCGCGTTTCTGTGCTTAAGATCAGTCTGCGCTTAGTAAGGAGTCATCCCGTTGATCGTGGATTCGTTTGAACTCAAATTATTGTTTATAACGATTATTAACTTATTGTTTGTAAACCATATTATTCATTGAACTTACTATCCGTTAAACGTATTATTCATTAGCTTTATTATCTGTTAGACTTACTAACCGTTCAACTTATTATCCACTAACTTTATTATTCGTTTAATTTATTATTCGTTCAATATATTTTTCGCTAACTTCATTATTTGTTAAGTTTATTATTCTCTAGACTTATTATTTGTTAATCTTTGTAACAGACTTGTGTATAAGTGAAAATATAATCTTAGTTGTGTTAAACAATGGATAACTCACGTGAAGAATTGTCACGCGCCCAAAATTCCAATCACACCCCGACATATATATATATATATATATATAACAACTTGAATAATTCCATATTCAAATTTAAATAAATTCTATACAACGAAATGGAACCGAACTCTCAAATAATTCCTACATACAGATATATACATACATATATATATATATATATATATATATATATATATATATATATATATATATATATGTCGGAGTGGCGTTGGGGTCAGGATTGTGGGTGTTTGGTGAGTCTTCATTGAAATTAGCCATCGTTGCGATATAATAAAGACACAGTTTATTAGCACAGGCACGGATGATACAAGTTTAACAATCGACTGTGGTGATTAGGCACCCGCGATACTGGTAACAATGGTCTCGGGTTCGATAACGAAACCGCGGTCAGAGGGATGATGGTTGAACGTGTTCGCGAAGTCTAAGTCCGCACAATAATTCGTAAGAACGTTACTTCCTTCAGTTGACGAGATCGCGTGAAAGAATCCCTTTTCCGTCCCGATGATGCCACAGAGGAAAACTATATCGGGGTGTGTCTAAGGGCACGAGATCATCGGATTCGTCGAGGATAGTCTTCGTTCCGGGAGTAAGGGAAATTGGCGTTGCTGCTAATTGGTCAATTTCCATATCGGTGGTTAGAGAAGATGCTAGCCGCCCTCGAGGGAAAGTTGCTAGTGGGAGACGCCGTTCGTTGAAAGAAATAGATCTCCCCTATCTTCCCGTAGTTGGGACAAAGACTGTTTATCTGTTCGAAGGACTTTAGGTAACTAGATATTAGTGTTTATAACGGCCCTCGGGCTAGCTGGTCACGTACTGTGGAGAGACATCGACATCTGGCAATCATCTTTCTCGAAGAATAGGAACTGCGTGTGGCCACGGGACAGAGACCGTTGGAATGTTTACTGTCGTGTGTCGCCAGAGATATTTCTTTTAAGGAGAGCTATAGAATTACTTCATACCTTTGTTAGGCAAAACGTTCATCCCTTGACCGCGGGCACGTTGGCGACCGACTGTCGCCTCGAGCCCAAGCTCACTATCACAAATCTCGGACAATTACAATTAGGTTGAATAACTACAATTGTTTAATTACAGCTATAGCAGGCTCTAGGTTACAATGTTGCGGGATTATCCAGCATTCCAGAGGCTCCGGTGTTCTTTCCTCTCCGACACGGCCATCCTGACTATCACACGTCCTCGTGTGTAGCTAAAATATTGTATTTTTTTAACATTAGACTCGACGTAGCTGATATTATTTACCATTCAATTACATGTTCCAAATAAGTCAAAGGTCCATTTCGGCAACGAGATTCTGTTCGGGGGTTTGACAAGCAAGGAAATGAAAGAGAACTAGAATTAGTGGCGTTATAATTTATATTCAAAGTGCTAGTTGCATTCCGTGAGTTATCAGTCGGACCGTAACGACACGACAGATGATTTTCGATTCCGTACACGGGTGGGTCTCAGATTGTTGGATCGTGTTACTACGTTGGGCGTATTACAAAGGCGCAGAGTGTCCCACTGGACGTATTACAAAGGCGCAGAATGTCCCACTGGACGTATTACAAAGGCGCAGAATGTCCCACTGGACGTATTACAAAGGCGCAGAATGTCCCACTGGACGTATTACAAAGGCGCAGAATGTCCCACTGGACGTATTACAAAGGCGCAGAATGTCCCACTGGACGTATTACGAAGGCGCAGAGTGTCCCACTGGACATATTACAAAGGCGCAGAATGTCCCACTGGACATATTACGAAGGCGCAGAATGTCCCACTGGACATATTACGAAGGCGCAGAATGTCCCACTGGACATATTACGAAGGCGCAGAATGTCCCACTGGACATATTACAAAGGCGCAGAGCACCACACTGGATGCACAGCCGCAACGTGGTATTAATGATCCTCTGAGGTCCGTGAACTTGTATCGTTATTATCACCGTCGTTGTCATCATCGTAGACGTCTAACTCAGCGGGAACGCTGCTGTCTGGCATCTTCCTCAGTCTGTCATGTCTGTCCTTATATGATCTTTTGCCGTCCAAGGTTTCTAAGGTGTACCTATCTCCTTCCAAAATCTCTGCTATCCTAAATGGACCCCTGAATTTCGGATCTAGCTTCGTTTGGTTTCTTTCCTCGTTTTTACGTAACACAAACTCACCAAGGTTAAACCTAACTACTTGAGCCTTATTTTTATCGAACCTATCCTTATCGTATTTGGCACTTGCTTCTATATTTTTTATCGCCTGTCGCCGTACGTGGGAGATATCTACTTCTCTTTCTTCGATATTGTCGGGTACGGACAAGCCGTAGGGTCTCGCTGTTTTACCGATTAACAGTTCCAATGGGCTCGACTTAGTCACGCGGTTGGGGGTACAATTTAAAGCCAGTTGTGTTTCCCCGATCGCGTCTTGCCAGGACCGTCCGGTCGTTTCTATTGTTGTGAACGTATTTTTTAGCGTACCCATGATACGCTCTACCTGTCCATTGGCCCTGCTAGCACCGGTTGCTATTAAGTGGAGTTTAATATGTTTATCTCTACAAAAGTCTTGAAATTCTTTGCCCGTAAAACATCTTCCCTGGTCCGCTATTATCCGACAGGGGCTGCCGAATAAGAATATAGCGGACTTGAGTGCTTTAATGGTATTAAGGGAGTCTATCTTACGGGTGTGGTGCAAGTATACGAACTTGGTAAAGGCGTCGACCAGCACAATGACATATTCCTTCGCGTCGTTTTTACCGCTTAGTTTGCCCGTGATATCCATGTGAACCGTGTGCCAAGGTATGCTGGTCTTAGGTATGGGGTGTAGTTCGGCTTGTATTTTGCCGGAACTGGCCTTAGAAACTCGACAAGCATGACAGTTCTCAACGAATTTGCGAACGTATTTCGCCATTCCTTCGAACCAGTAATACTCGTATAGTTTCTCGAGCGTTTTATCCCATCCTAAGTGCATGATTGACTGGTGCACATGGCTGATCACGGACCACCTAAAGCCTCTTGGGACAATGGGCAAGCAGAGAGTTCTGCCCCTTCTTTGTATTTTACGGTACAGGGTGCCGGATCGTAGTTCGTAGGTGTTCGCGATGTCTTCCGCAAGCTCGTCATTCCGCAACTTATCAACAATTTCGGTGATTTGGGGGTCGCGACGTTGTTCCGCTAAGAGCCAATCGTCGGAGATTTCGGCCAGATTGATTTCCTTTTCGGCGATTTTGTCGATCTTACGGTGATCCGAGTCTACGGGGTTCCGCGAAAAGAAGTCGGCGTGAGCCATTCGTTTGCCTTCCCGATACATAATGTCGAAGGTGAAAGTTTGCAGGTAGGCCCACCATCTGTAAACCCTGTCACTTAAATGTACCTTATTACTGGATGCCTTTAGGGAATTGCAATCAGTGACAACGAGGAATTCTCGTCCGTGTAGGTAATGACGGAAATGTTTGACGGCGTTTACAACCGCCAACGTCTCCAGTTCATAGGAATGGTATCTGGATTCCGCGGGGCTAGTCTTTTTACTGTAATATTCCACTACTCTATTTTGACCTTCGACCTTATGCATCAAAATGGCCCCATATCCTTCAGAACTAGCGTCGGTATGTAGTTCTATCGGGTAGTTGGGGTCGAATATCATTAACACCGGTGCTTCGGTCAGGACGGAAATTACCTTTTGCCTTATCTTTTCATGTTTATCCGTCCAAGCTATGCTTTTGTTACCGGAAGTAAGCGCGTACAAGGGTTTCATTATCTGTGAGAATTTAGGGACGAATTTTCGGAAGTAAGTGGCTAGACCTATGAATTGTCTGAGCTGTGTGACGGTCGTTGGCGCAGGTAAAGAGCTCAAGGCGCGTATTTTACCCGGGTTGGGGCGAACTTCTCCGTCACGGATTACATACCCCAAATAAAGTACCGAGGTCGTTAGGAAAGAACATTTTGAAAAGTTGAAAGAGAATCCGGCTTTTACGAGGGTATCCAATACGGTGTTCAATCTTTCTAGGGCTTGATCTATCGAGTCGGCAATAATTAGAACGTCATCCAAGTAGACAACAACGTATGAATACGCAAGGTCGCCTAAGGCGTTGAGAATGGCCCTCTGAAAAACGGAAGGTGCATTTTTCAATCCGAACGGCATGGTTAGGTACTCGTACTGTCCGTCGGGTGTAACGAACGCCGTATACTCCGTCGAATTAGGATGAATAGGAATCTGATGAAACCCGCTGGCCATGTCTAAGCTAATGAAGTATCTCGCCTTTTGCAATCTCGCGATCTGATCCGCGATGAGGGGTAGGGGATACCGATCCGCGACCGTGTTTTTGTTTAGCGCTCGAAAATCTACACACAGTCTATCTGAGCCGTCCTTTTTCTTCACGAGTATCATGGGGCTCGCGAACGGCGAACTACTGGGCCTTATGATTTTTGCCTCGATTAACTCGCTGATTCTCTCTCGCACTGTTCTTCGTTCTTCCTCGCTGAGTCTGTAGGGACTTCTTTGTACGGTGATGTTGGGATCAATTAATCGAATCTCTAACTGGCCCGTATTTACGCGAGTACGCGGGAAGCCCGTAATAAATGACTCTTTAAAATTTTGGAGAATAGAAATCAATCGGCTCTTATCATTACCACATACTTCGGTGTCTACTTTATTAAAGTCAATCCCATTTTCGACGATTTTATGGCAAGCATTGACTGTCTTCGTTTTGCGGATATCGAGGCCGTTGGGCGTAATAATTACATCGAATCCTTGGCTTACTATCTCGCGACCAATCATAATATCGTACTTTAAATGACTATCGTCAAGGACGTGGAAAGCTATCTCCAATGTAAAATCGCTAATACGTACGACGGACAAAATCTGGGACGTACTTTTAACGCAGGTATTTCCGATTCCTTGCATTACTATTACATCTGTCGTTCTCTTACCGGAAAATTTCGAGGCTACAGATTCTTTAACTAATGAGCACTCGGCTCCGGAATCGAAGTAAAACGGAAACGACTCACCCAGATGACTCAAACTACCAACTGGCGGCTTCATCACACAGACGTCGACTCGGGGTTTGTTCTTGGGGCTGGATTTTCCGTCTTGTTGTTGCGGACAGTTTGGTGCGATATGGCCCTCCGCCTTACACTTGAAGCAAACCACCTGGGGCGATGTTGCCGGTCGTCTTCCTTCCGGGCGTTGCGTATTTCCTCGCTGTTCTCTCTGCATCCTACGGCGGCACTCAGCTATTCTGTGTCCTTGTTTACCACAGTAGAGGCACTTCACGTGGTGGGCCGACAGCTTGCGTCTTTTGGCTTCGGGTTCCGCCGGTGGATTTCTTGACGAAAATGTCGGCTGATCGTTGTAAGGGAGAATCCTCATTTCATCATGAAATTGGTCCTCCGTCCTGATATTATTCGCGAGCGTTAGTCGCTGAAAGCGTTGATCTTGTGAACTCAGTATATAAAGGGCGAGGGCATTGATCACTTCGGGCATCGTTAGGTCTTGCAACTTCATCTGCAGCATGGAGCGGAGGCGACTACCGTACGCTCCCGGGGATTCAGTCTCCGATGGTCGTTCTCTGGATATCCTTATTAACGCCGAAGCGGCTGTCTCTCTGCCACCAAAACGCGAGAGAAATTGTTCCTTAAGCGTTGGCCAGGTAAGCTTTCCACCGCGCACCACTTGCGAAAGCCAATGCGCAGCAGAACCCTTTAGGGCGCGATTTAGAGCGGAAAGTAACGCACTATCTTGCATCGGGTGGTCTTTCAAAATCAGATCAGCATGCGCGCACCACGCGGATGGATCGGCGCCTGCGCCTTCGGGGTCAAAACGTGGTAACGTTGCATTCTTAGATTCCGCACTCGGTCTTTGCTCCCCCGGTTTGTGCGCTAGCGTCTGAATTAACTCGCGCATAAGGGCCATTTGCTCTTGTAGCGCTTTAAACGGTTCTGATCCCACTTCTGATGTCGGAGTGGCGTTGGGGTCAGGATTGTGGGTGTTTGGTGAGTCTTCATTGAAATTAGCCATCGTTGCGATATAATAAAGACACAGTTTATTAGCACAGGCACGGATGATACAAGTTTAACAATCGACTGTGGTGATTAGGCACCCGCGATACTGGTAACAATGGTCTCGGGTTCGATAACGAAACCGCGGTCAGAGGGATGATGGTTGAACGTGTTCGCGAAGTCTAAGTCCGCACAATAATTCGTAAGAACGTTACTTCCTTCAGTTGACGAGATCGCGTGAAAGAATCCCTTTTCCGTCCCGATGATGCCACAGAGGAAAACTATATCGGGGTGTGTCTAAGGGCACGAGATCATCGGATTCGTCGAGGATAGTCTTCGTTCCGGGAGTAAGGGAAATTGGCGTTGCTGCTAATTGGTCAATTTCCATATCGGTGGTTAGAGAAGATGCTAGCCGCCCTCGAGGGAAAGTTGCTAGTGGGAGACGCCGTTCGTTGAAAGAAATAGATCTCCCCTATCTTCCCGTAGTTGGGACAAAGACTGTTTATCTGTTCGAAGGACTTTAGGTAACTAGATATTAGTGTTTATAACGGCCCTCGGGCTAGCTGGTCACGTACTGTGGAGAGACATCGACATCTGGCAATCATCTTTCTCGAAGAATAGGAACTGCGTGTGGCCACGGGACAGAGACCGTTGGAATGTTTACTGTCGCGTGTCGCCAGAGATATTTCTTTTAAGGAGAGCTATAGAATTACTTCATACCTTTGTTAGGCAAAACGTTCATCCCTTGACCGCGGGCACGTTGGCGACCGACTGTCGCCTCGAGCCCAAGCTCACTATCACAAATCTCGGACAATTACAATTAGGTTGAATAACTACAATTGTTTAATTACAGCTATAGTAGGCTCTAGGTTACAATGTTGTGGGATTATCCAGCATTCGAGAGGCTCCGGTGTTCTTTCCTCTCCGACATATATATATAATTTTAAATAATTCTATACTGAAGTTTAGATAAATTCCGTGCGACCAAATCGAATACTTATTTTTATTCAACTTTAATCCTCTCCCGTGCCAGTATCCCTGCACATAGCAGGTTAGCCGAAAACGTGGAAATTATTTATCAGTAGCCTAACACTAGTCAACGCTATCCATAAGTAATTAATTTATCAATAGATTATTTCGAAAATAAATATAAAGAAAATTCTCTATTCGAAACAGCCCTCAGACTGTTTCTGGTGGCAGCAACTACCGTGTGAGAAATATTTCTTATACAGTCAATTAAATTTAAATCTTTCCCTTCAGATTAAATTAAAATCAAAAGTTTGAATTGACTTTAAACGAGTACGTAACAGGTGTAAAACGATCTCTTAAACGTCGAAATATCTCAAACGGGAAGGAAACGACGGTTAGTTTTCGTCAAAATCGACGAAATCATCGAGATTTGCGAGCTGTTCCGCTTGTTTCGAGGATGAAACTGGCGTGTATTACATTCTGCACGTTAAATGGAGTAAAACGAGCTCTTAAACGTCGAAATATCTCAAACGGGAAGGAAACGACGGTTAGTTTTCGTCAAAATCGACGAAATCATCGAGATTTGCGAGCTGTCCCGCTCGTTTCGAGGATGAAACTGGCGTGTATTACATTCTGCACGTTAAGTGGAGTAAAACGAGCACTAAAACGTCGAAATATCTCAAACGGGAAGGAAACGACGGTTAGTTTTCTTCAAAATCGACGAAATCATAGAGATTTGCGAGCTGTACCGCTTGTTTCGAGGATAAAACTGGCGTGTATTACATTCTGCACGTTAAATGGAGTAAAACGAGCTCTTAAACGTCGAAGTATCTCAAGCGGGAAGGAAACGACGGTTAGTTTTCGTCAAAATCGAAGAAATCATCGAGATTGGCGAGCTGTTCCGCTTGTTTCGAGGATGAAACTGGCGTGTATTACATTCTGCACGTTAAATGGAGTAAAACGAGCTCTTAAACGTCGAAATATCTCAAACGGGAAGGAAACGACGGTTAGTTTTCGTCAAAATCGACGAAATCATCGAGATTTGCGAGCTGTTCCGCTTGTTTCGACGCTGAAACTGGCGTGTATTATATTCTGCACGTTAAATGGAGTAAAACGAGCTCTTAAACGTCGAAATATCTCAAACGGGAAGGAAACGACGGTTAGTTTTCGTCAAAATCGACGAAGTCATCGAGATTTGCGAGCTGCTCCGCTTGTTTCGAGGATGAAACTGGCTTGTATTACATTCTGCACGTTAGATGGAGAAAAACGAGCTCTTAAACGTCGAAATATCTCAAACGGGAAGGAAACGACGGTTAGTTTTCGTCAAAATCGACGAAATCGTCGAGATTTGCGAGTTGTTCCGCTTGTTTCGAGGATGAAACTGGCGTGTATTCCATTCTGCACGTTAGATGGTGTAAAACGATCTCTTAAACGTCGAAATATCTCAAACGGGAAGGAAACGACGGTTAGTTTTCGTCAAAATCGACGAAATCATCGGGATTTGCGAGCTGTTCCGCTTGTTTCGAGGATGAAACTGGATTGTATTACATTCTGCACGTTAAATGGAGTAAAACGAGCTCTTAAACGTCGAAATATCTCAAACGGGAAGGAAACGACGGTTAGTTTTCGTCAAAATCGACGAAATCATCGAGATTTGCGAGCTGTTCCGCTTGTTTCGAGGATGAAACTGGCGTGTATTACATTCTGCACGTTAGATGGTGTAAAACGATCTCTTAAACGTCGAAATATCTCAAACGGGAAGGAAACGACGGTTAGTTTTCATCAAAATCGACGAAATCATCGAGATTTGCGAGCTGCTCCGCTTGTTTCGACGGTTAAACGGTTGTGCATTGCATTCTGCACGTAAAAAGGAGTGAAATGATCGTTTAAACGTCGAAATATCTCAAACGGGAAGGAAATGACGGTCAGTTTTCATCAAAATCGACGAAATCATCGAGATTTGCGAGCTGTCCCGCTCGTTTCGAGGATGAAACTGGCGTGTATTACATTCTGCACGTTAAGTGGAGTAAAACGAGCTCTAAAACGTCGAAATATCTCAAACGGGAAGGAAACCACGGTTAGATTTCGTCAAAATCGACGAAATCATCGAGATTTGCGAGCTGTCCCGCTCGTTTCGAGGATGAAACTGGCGTGTATTACATTCTGCACGTTAAGTGGAGTAAAACGAGCACTAAAACGTCGAAATATCTCAAACGGGAAGGAAACGACGGTTAGATTTCGTCAAAATCGAAGAAAACATCGAGATTTGCGAGCTGTTCCGCTTGTTTCGACGCTGAAACTGGCTTGTATTACATTCTGCACGTTAAATGGAGTAAAACGAGCTCTTAAACGTCGAAATATCTCAAACGGGAAGGAAACGACGGTTAGTTTTCGTCAAAATCGACGAAATCGTCGAGATTTGCGAGCTGTTCCGCTTGTTTCGAGGATGAAACTGGCGTGTATTACATTCTGCACGTTAGATGGTGTAAAACGATCTCTTAAACGTCGAAATATCTCAAACGGGAAGGAAACGACGGTTAGTTTTCGTCAAAATCGACGAAATCATCGGGATTTGCGAGCTGTTCCGCTTGTTTCGAGGATGAAACTGGCCTGTATTACATTCTGCACGTTAGATGGAGAAAAACGAGCTCTTAAACGTCGAAATATCTCAAACGGGAAGGAAACGACGGTTAGTTTTCGTCAAAATCGACGAAATCGTCGAGATTTGCGAGCTGTTCCGCTTGTTTCGAGGATGAAACTGGCGTGTATTCCATTCTGCACGTTAGATGGTGTAAAACGATCTCTTAAACGTCGAAATATCTCAAACGGGAAGGAAACGACGGTTAGTTTTCGTCAAAATCGACGAAATCATCGGGATTTGCGAGCTGTTCCGCTTGTTTCGAGGATGAAACTGGCGTGTATTACATTCTGCACGTTAGATGGTGTAAAACGATCTCTTAAACGTCGAAATATCTCAAACGGGAAGGAAACGACGGTTAGTTTTCATCAAAATCGACGAAATCATCGAGATTTGCGAGCTGCTCCGCTTGTTTCGACGGTTAAACGGTTGTGCATTGCATTCTGCACGTAAAAAGGAGTGAAATGATCGTTTAAACGTCGAAATATCTCAAACGGGAAGGAAATGACGGTCGGTTTTCATCAAAATCGACGAAATCATCGAGATTTGCGAGCTGTCCCGCTCGTTTCGAGGATGAAACTGGCGTGTATTACATTCTGCACGTTAAGTGGAGTAAAACGAGCTCTAAAACGTCGAAATATCTCAAACGGGAAGGAAACCACGGTTAGATTTCGTCAAAATCGACGAAATCATCGAGATTTGCGAGCTGTTCCGCTTGTTTCGACGCTGAAACTGGCTTGTATTACATTCTGCACGTTAAATGGAGTAAAACGAGCACTTAAACGTCGAAATATCTCAAACGGGAAGGAAAGGACGATTAGTTTTCGTCAAAATCGACGAAATCATCGAGATTTGCGAGCTGTCCCGCTCGTTTCGAGGATGAAACTGGCGTGTATTACATTCTGCACGTTAAGTGGAGTAAAACGGGCACTAAAACGTCGAAATATCTCAAACGGGAAGGAAACGACGGTTAGATTTCGTCAAAATCGAAGAAATCATCGAGATTTGCGAGCTGTTCCGATTGTTTCGACGCTGAAACTGGCTTGTATTACATTCTGCACGTTAAATGGAGTAAAACGAGCTCTTAAACGTCGAAATATCTCAAACGGGAAGGAAACGACGGATAGTTTTCGTCAAAATCGACGAAATCGTCGAGATTTGCGAGCTGTTCCGCTTGTTTCGAGGATGAAACTGGCGTGTATTACATTCTGCACGTTAGATGGTGTAAAACGATCTCTTAAACGTCGAAATATCTCAAACGGGAAGGAAACGACGGTTAGTTTTCGTCAAAATCGACGAAATCATCGGGATTTGCGAGCTGTTCCGCTTGTTTCGAGGATGAAACTGGCTTGTATTACATTCTGCACGTTAAATGGAGTAAAACGAGCTCTTAAACGTCGAAATATCTCAAGCGGGAAGGAAACGACGGTTAGTTTTCGTCAAAATCGACGAAATCATCGAGATTTGCGAGCTGTTCCGCTTGTTTCGAGGATGAAACTGGCGTGTATTACATTCTGCACGTTAAGTGGAGTAAAACGAGCTCTAAAACGTCGAAATATCTCAAACGGGAAGGAAATCACGGTTAGATTTCGTCAAAATCGACGAAATCATCGAGATTTGCGAGCTGTTCCGCTTGTTTCGACGCTGAAACTGGCTTGTATTACATTCTGCACGTCAAATGGAGTAAAACGAGCTCTTAAACGTCGAAATATCTCAAACGGGAAGGAAAGGACGATTAGTTTTCGTCAAAATCGACGAAATCGTCGAGATTTGCGAGCTGTTCCGCTTGTTTCGAGGATGAAACTGGCGTGTATTACATTCTGCACGATAGATGGTGTAGAACGATCTCTTAAACGTCGAAATATCTCAAACGGGAAGGAAACGACGGTTAGTTTTCTTCAAAATCGAAGAAATCATCGAGATTGGCGAGCTGTTCCGCTTGTTTCGAGGATGAAACTGGCGTGTATTACATTCTGCACGTTAAATGGAGTAAAACGAGCTCTTAAACGTCGAAATATCTCAAACGGGAAGGAAACGACGGTTAGTTTTCGTCAAAATCGACGAAGTCATCGAGATTTGCGAGCTGTTCCGCTTGTTTCGAGGATGAAACTGGCGTGTATTTCATTCTGCACGTTATGTGGAGTAAAACGAGCTCTAAAACGTCGAAATATCTCAAACGGGAAGGAAACCACGGTTAGATTTCGTCAAAATCGACGAAATCATCGAGATTTGCGAGCTGTTCCGCTTGTTTCGACGCTGAAACTGGCTTGTATTACATTCTGCACATTAAATGGAGTAAAACGAGCTCTTAAACGTCGAAATATCTCAAACGGGAAGGAAAGGACGATTAGTTTTCGTCAAAATCGACGAAATCATCGAGATTTGCGAGCTGTCCCGCTCGTTTCGAGGATGAAGCTGGCGTGTATTACATTCTGCACGTTAAGTGGAGTAAAACGAGCACTAAAACGTCGAAATATCTCAAACGGGAAGGAAACGACGGTTAGTTTTCTTCAAAATCGACGAAATCATAGAGATTTGCGAGCTGTACCGCTTGTTTCGAGGATAAAACTGGCGTGTATTACATTCTGCACGTTAAATGGAGTAAAACGAGCTCTTAAACGTCGAAGTATCTCAAGCGGGAAGGAAACGACGGTTAGTTTTCGTCAAAATCGAAGAAATCATCGAGATTGGCGAGCTGTTCCGCTTGTTTCGAGGATGAAACTGGCGTGTATTACATTCTGCACGTTAAATGGAGTAAAACTAGCTCTTAAACGTCGAAATATCTCAAACGGGAAGGAAACGACGGTTAGTTTTCTTCAAAATCGACGAAATCGTCGAGATTTGCGAGCTGTTCCGCTTGTTTCGAGGATGAAACTGGCGTGTATACCATTCTGCACGTTAGATGGTGTAAAACGATCTCTTAAACGTCGAAATATCTCAAACGGGAAGGAAACGACGGTTAGTTTTCGTCAAAATCGACGAAATCATCGGGATTTGCGAGCTGTTCCGCTTGTTTCGAGGATGAAACTGGCTTGTATTACATTCTGCACGTTAAATGGAGTAAAACGAGCACTTAAACGTCGAAATATCTCAAACGGGAAGGAAACGACGGTTAGTTTTCATCAAAATCGACGAAATCATCGAGATTTGCGAGCTGCTCCGCTTGTTTCGACGGTTAAACGGTTGTGCATTGCATTCTGCACGTAAAAAGGAGTGAAATGAGCGTTTAAACGTCGAAATATCTCAACTAGGAAGGAAATGACGGTCAGTTTTCATCAAAATCGACGAAATCATCGAGATTTGCGAGCTGTCCCGCTCGTTTCGAGGATGAAACTGGCGTGTATTACATTCTGCACGTTAAGTGGAGTAAAACGAGCTCTAAAACGTCGAAATATCTCAAACGGGAAGGAAACCACGGTTAGATTTCGTCAAAATCGACGAAATCATCGAGATTTGCGAGCTGTTCCGCTTGTTTCGACGCAGAAACTGGCTTGTATTACATTCTGCACGTTAAATGGAGTAAAACGAGCTCTTAAACGTCGAAATATCTCAAACGGGAACTAAAGGACGATTAGTTTTCGTCAAAATCGACGAAATCATCGAGATTTGCGAGCTGTCCCGCTCGTTTCGAGGATGAAACTGGCGTGTATTACATTCTGCACGTTAAGTGGAGTAAAACGAGCACTAAAACGTCGAAATATCTCAAACGGGAAGGAAACGACGGTTAGATTTCGTAAAAATCGAAGAAATCATCGAGATTTGCGAGCTGTTCCGCTTGTTTCGACGCTGAAACTGGCTTGTATTACATTCTGCACGTTAAATGGAGTAAAACGAGCTCTTAAACGTCGAAATATCTCAAACGGAAAGGAAACGACGGTTAGTTTTCGTCAAAATCGACGAAATCATCGAGATTTGCGAGCTGCTCCGCTTGTTTCGACGGTTAAACGGTTGTGCATTGCATTCTGCACGTAAAAAGGAGTGAAATGAGCGTTTAAACGTCGAAATATCTCAAACGGGAAGGAAATGACGGTCAGTTTTCATCAAAATCGACGAAATCATCGAGATTTGCGAGCTGTTCCGCTTGTTTCGACGGTTAAACGGTTGTGCATTGCATTCTGCACGTATAAAGGAGTAAAAAGAGCGCTTAAACGTCGAAATATCTCAAACATAAGGAAATGACGGTCAGTTTTCATCAAAATCGACGAAATCATCGAGATTTGCGAGCTGTTCCGCTTGTTTCGACGGTTAAACGGTTGTGCATTGCATTCTGCACGTAAAAAGGAGTGAAATGAGCGTTTAAACGTCGAAATATATCAAACGGGAAGGAAATGACGGTCAGTTTTCATCAAAATCGACGAAATCATCGAGATTTGCGATCTGTTCCGCTTGTTTCGACGGTTGAACGGTTGTTTATTACATTCTGCACGTAAAAGGGAGTAAAAAGAGCGCTTAAACGTCGAAATATCTCAAACGGGAAGGAAATGACGGTCCGTTTTCATCAAAATCGACGAAATCATCGAGATTTGCGAGCTGTTCCGCTTGTTTCGACGGTTAAACGGTTGTGCATTGCATTCTGCACGTAAAAAGGAGTGAAATGAGCGTTTAAACTTCGAAATATCTCAAACGGGAAGGAAATGACGGTCAGTTTTCATCAAAATCGACGTAATTATCGAGATTTGCGAGCTGTTCCGCTTGTTTCGACGGTTAAACGGTTGTGCATTGCATTCTGCACGTAAAAAGGAGTAAAAAGAGCGCTTAAACTTCGAAATATCTCAAACGGGAAGGAAATGACGGTCAGTTTTCATCAAAATCGACGTAATCATCGAGATTTGCGAGCTGTTCCGCTTGTTTCGACGGTTAAACGGTTGTGCATTGCATTCTGCACGTAAAAAGGAGTGAAATGAGCGTTTAAACGTCGAAATAACTCAAACGGCAAGGAAACGACGGTTAGATTTCGTCAAAATCGACGAAATCAACGAGATTTGCGAGCTGTTCCGCTTGTTTCGACGCTGAAACTGGCTTGTATTACATTCTGCACGTTAAATGGAGTAAAACGAGCTCTTAAACGTCGAAATATCTCAAACGGGAAGGAAAGGACGATTAGTTTTCGTCAAAATCGACGAAATCATCGAGATTTGCGAGCTGTCCCGCTCGTTTCGAGGATGAAACTGGCGTGTATTACATTCTGCACGTTAAGTGGAGTAAAACGAGCTCTAAAACGTCGAAATATCTCAAACGGGAAGGAAACGATGGTTAGATTTCGTCAAAATCGACGAAATCATCGAGATTTGCGAGCTGTTCCGCTTGTTTCGACGCTGAAACTGGCTTGTATTACATTCTGCACGTTAAATGGAGTAAAACGAGCTCTTAAACGTCGAAATATCTCAAACGGGAAGGAAACGACGGTTAGTTTTCGTCAAAATCGACGAAATCATCGAGATTTGCGAGCTGCTCCGCTTGTTTCGACGGTTAAACGGTTGTGCATTGCATTCTGCACGTAAAAAGGAGTGAAATGAGCGTTTAAACGTCGAAATATCTCAAACGGGAAGGAAATGACGGTCAGTTTTCATCAAAATCGACGAAATCATCGAGATTTGCGAGCTGTTCCGCTTGTTTCGACGGTTAAACGGTTGTGCATTGCATTCTGCACGTATAAAGGAGTAAAAAGAGCGCTTAAACGTCGAAATATCTCAAACATAAGGAAATGACGGTCAGTTTTCATCAAAATCGACGAAATCATCGAGATTTGCGAGCTGTTCCGCTTGTTTCGACGGTTAAACGGTTGTGCATTGCATTCTGCACGTAAAAAGGAGTAAAAAGAGCGCTTAAACTTCGAAATATCTCAAACGGGAAGGAAATGACGGTCAGTTTTCATCAAAATCGACGTAATCATCGAGATTTGCGAGCTGTTCCGCTTGTTTCGACGGTTAAACGGTTGTGCATTGCATTCTGCACGTAAAAAGGAGTGAAATGAGCGTTTAAACGTCGAAATAACTCAAACGGCAAGGAAACGACGGTTAGATTTCGTCAAAATCGACGAAATCAACGAGATTTGCGAGCTGTTCCGCTTGTTTCGACGCTGAAACTGGCTTGTATTACATTCTGCACGTTAAATGGAGTAAAACGAGCTCTTAAACGTCGAAATATCTCAAACGGGAAGGAAAGGACGATTAGTTTTCGTCAAAATCGACGAAATCATCGAGATTTGCTAGCTGTCCCGCTCGTTTCGAGGATGAAACTGGCGTGTATTACATTCTGCACGTTAAGTGGAGTAAAACGAGCTCTAAAACGTCGAAATATCTCAAACGGGAAGGAAACGATGGTTAGATTTGGTCAAAATCGACGAAATCATCGAGATTTGCGAGCTGTTCCGCTTGTTTCGACGCTGAAACTGGCTTGTATTACATTCTGCACGTTAAATGGAGTAAAACGAGCTCTTAAACGTCGAAATATCTCAAACGGGAAGGAAAGGACGATTAGTTTTCGTCAAAATCGACGAAATCATCGAGATTTGCTAGCTGTCCCGCTCGTTTCGAGGATGAAACTGGCGTGTATTACATTCTGCACGTTAAGTGGAGTAAAACGAGCTCTAAAACGTCGAAATATCTCAAACGGGAAGGAAACGATGGTTAGATTTCGTCAAAATCGACGAAATCATCGAGATTTGCGAGCTGTTCCGCTTGTTTCGACGCTGAAACTGGCTTGTATTACATTCTGCACGTTAAATGGAGTAAAACGAGCTCTTAAACGTCGAAATATCTCAAACGGGAAGGAAAGGACGATTAGTTTTCGTCAAAATCGACGAAATCATCGAGATTTGCGAGCTGTCCCGCTCGTTTCGAGGATGAAACTGGCGTGTATTACATTCTGCACGTTAAGTGGAGTAAAACGAGCACTAAAACGTCGAAATATCTCAAACGGGAAGGAAACGACGGTTAGATTTCGTAAAAATCGAAGAAATCATCGAGATTTGCGAGCTGTTCCGCTTGTTTCGACGCTGAAACTGGCTTGTATTACATTCTGCACGTTAAATGGAGTAAAACGAGCTCTTAAACGTCGAAATATCTCAAACGGGAAGGAAACGACGGTTAGTTTTCGTCAAAATCGACGAAATCATCGAGATTTGCGAGCTGTTCCGCTTGTTTCGACGGTTAAACGGTTGTGCATTGCATTCTGCACGTAAAAAGGAGTGAAATGAGCGTTTAAACGTCGAAATATCTCAAACGGGAAGGAAATGACGGTCAGTTTTCATCAAAATCGACGAAATCATCGAGATTTGCGAGCTGTTCCGCTTGTTTCGACGGTTAAACGGTTGTGCATTGCATTCTGCACGTATAAAGGAGTAAAAAGAGCGCTTAAACGTCGAAATATCTCAAACATAAGGAAATGACGGTCAGTTTTCATCAAAATCGACGAAATCATCGAGATTTGCGAGCTGTTCCGCTTGTTTCGACGGTTAAACGGTTGTGCATTGCATTCTGCACGTAAAAAGGAGTGAAATGAGCGTTTAAACGTCGAAATATATCAAACGGGAAGGAAATGACGGTCAGTTTTCATCAAAATCGACGAAATCATCGAGATTTGCGATCTGTTCCGCTTGTTTCGACGGTTGAACGGTTGTTTATTACATTCTGCACGTAAAAGGGAGTAAAAAGAGCGCTTAAACGTCGAAATATCTCAAACGGGAAGGAAATGACGGTCCGTTTTCATCAAAATCGACGAAATCATCGAGATTTGCGAGCTGTTCCGCTTGTTTCGACGGTTAAACGGTTGTGCATTGCATTCTGCACGTAAAAAGGAGTGAAATGAGCGTTTATACTTCGAAATATCTCAAACGGGAAGGAAATGACGGTCAGTTTTCATCAAAATCGACGTAATCATCGAGATTTGCGAGCTGTTCCGCTTGTTTCCACGGTTAAACGGTTGTGCATTGCATTCTGCACGTAAAAAGGAGTAAAAAGAGCGCTTAAACTTCGAAATATCTCAAACGGGAAGGAAATGACGGTCAGTTTTCATCAAAATCGACGTAATCATCGAGATTTGCGAGCTGTTCCGCTTGTTTCGACGGTTAAACGGTTGTGCATTGCATTCTGCACGTAAAAAGGAGTGAAATGAGCGTTTAAACGTCGAAATAACTCAAACGGCAAGGAAACGACGGTTAGATTTCGTCAAAATCGACGAAATCAACGAGATTTGCGAGCTGTTCCGCTTGTTTCGACGCTGAAACTGGCTTGTATTACATTCTGCACGTTAAATGGAGTAAAACGAGCTCTTAAACGTCGAAATATCTCAAACGGGAAGGAAAGGACGATTAGTTTTCGTCAAAATCGACGAAATCATCGAGATTTGCGAGCTGTCCCGCTCGTTTCGAGGATGAAACTGGCGTGTATTACATTCTGCACGTTAAGTGGAGTAAAACGAGCTCTAAAACGTCGAAATATCTCAAACGGGAAGGAAACGATGGTTAGATTTCGTCAAAATCGACGAAATCATCGAGATTTGCGAGCTGTTCCGCTTGTTTCGACGCTGAAACTGGCTTGTATTACATTCTGCACGTTAAATGGAGTAAAACGAGCTCTTAAACGTCGAAATATCTCAAACGGGAAGGAAAGGACGATTAGTTTTCGTCAAAATCGACGAAATCATCGAGATTTGCTAGCTGTCCCGCTCGTTTCGAGGATGAAACTGGCGTGTATTACATTCTGCACGTTAAGTGGAGTAAAACGAGCTCTAAAACGTCGAAATATCTCAAACGGGAAGGAAACGATGGTTAGATTTCGTCAAAATCGACGAAATCATCGAGATTTGCGAGCTGTTCCGCTTGTTTCGACGCTGAAACTGGCTTGTATTACATTCTGCACGTTAAATGGAGTAAAACGAGCTCTAAAACGTCGAAATATCTCAAACGGGAAGGAAACGATGGTTAGATTTCGTCAAAATCGACGAAATCATCGAGATTTGCGAGCTGTTCCGCTTGTTTCGACGCTGAAACTGGCTTGTATTACATTCTGCACGTTAAATGGAGTAAAACGAGCTCTTAAACGTCGAAATATCTCAAACGGGAAGGAAAGGACGATTAGTTTTCGTCAAAATCGACGAAATCATCGAGATTTGCGAGCTGTCCCGCTCGTTTCGAGGATGAAACTGGCGTGTATTACATTCTGCACGTTAAGTGGAGTAAAACGAGCACTAAAACGTCGAAATATCTCAAACGGGAAGGAAACGACGGTTAGATTTCGTAAAAATCGAAGAAATCATCGAGATTTGCGAGCTGTTCCGCTTGTTTCGACGCTGAAACTGGCTTGTATTACATTCTGCACGTTAAATGGAGTAAAACGAGCTCTTAAACGTCGAAATATCTCAAACGGGAAGGAAACGACGGTTAGTTTTCGTCAAAATCGACGAAATCATCGAGATTTGCGAGCTGTTCCGCTTGTTTCGACGGTTAAACGGTTGTGCATTGCATTCTGCACGTAAAAAGGAGTGAAATGAGCGTTTAAACGTCGAAATATCTCAAACGGGAAGGAAATGACGGTCAGTTTTCATCAAAATCGACGAAATCATCGAGATTTGCGAGCTGTTCCGCTTGTTTCGACGGTTAAACGGTTGTGCATTGCATTCTGCACGTATAAAGGAGTAAAAAGAGCGCTTAAACGTCGAAATATCTCAAACATAAGGAAATGACGGTCAGTTTTCATCAAAATCGACGAAATCATCGAGATTTGCGAGCTGTTCCGCTTGTTTCGACGGTTAAACGGTTGTGCATTGCATTCTGCACGTAAAAAGGAGTGAAATGAGCGTTTAAACGTCGAAATAACTCAAACGGGAAGGAAATGACGGTTAGATTTCGTCAAAATCGACGAAATCAACGAGATTTGCGAGCTGTTCCGCTTGTTTCGACGCTGAAACTGGCTTGTATTACATTCTGCACGTTAAATGGAGTAAAACGAGCTCTTAAACGTCGAAATATCTCAAACGGGAAGGAAAGGACGATTAGTTTTCGTCAAAATCGACGAAATCATCGAGATTTGCGAGCTGTCCCGCTCGTTTCGAGGATGAAACTGGCGTGTATTACATTCTGCACGTTAAGTGGAGTAAAACGAGCTCTAAAACGTCGAAATATCTCAAACGGGAAGGAAACGATGGTTAGATTTCGTCAAAATCGACGAAATCATCGAGATTTGCGAGCTGTTCCGCTTGTTTCGACGCTGAAACTGGCTTGTATTACATTCTGCACGTTAAATGGAGTAAAACGAGCTCTTAAACGTCGAAATATCTCAAACGGGAAGGAAAGGACGATTAGTTTTCGTCAAAATCGACGAAATCATCGAGATTTGCTAGCTGTCCCGCTCGTTTCGAGGATGAAAACTGGCGTGTATTACATTCTGCACGTTAAGTGGAGTAAAACGAGCTCTAAAACGTCGAAATATCTCAAACGGGAAGGAAACGATGGTTAGATTTCGTCAAAATCGACGAAATCATCGAGATTTGCGAGCTGTTCCGCTTGTTTCGACGCTGAAACTGGCTTGTATTACATTCTGCACGTTAAATGGAGTAAAACGAGCTCTTAAACGTCGAAATATCTCAAACGGAAGGAAAGGACGATTAGTTTTCGTCAAATCGACGAAATCATCGAGATTTGCGAGCTGTCCCGCTCGTTTCGAGGATGAAACTGGCGTGTATTACATGCTGCACGTTAAGTGGAGTAAAACGAGCACTAAAACGTCGAAATATCTCAAACGGGAAGGAAACGACGGTTAGAATAAGTCAAAATCGAAGAAATCATCGAGATTTGCGAGCTGTTCCGCTTGTTTCGACGCTGAAACTGGCTTGTATTACATTCTGCACGTTAAATGGAGTAAAACGAGCTCTTAAACGTCGAAATATCTCAAACGGGAAGGAAACGACGGTTAGTTTTCGTCAAAATCGACGAAATCATCGAGATTTGCGAGCTGTTCCGCTTGTATCGACGGTTAAACGGTTGTGCATTGCATTCTGCACGTAAAAAGGAGTGAAATGAGCGTTTAACGTCGAAATATCTCAAACGGGAAGGAAAGGACGATTAGTTTTCGTCAAAATCGACGAAATCATCGAGATTTGCGAGCTGTCCCGCTCGTTTCGAGGATGAAACTGGCGTGTATTACATTCTGCACGTTAAGTGGAGTAAAACGAGCACTAAAACGTCGAAATATCTCAACGGGAAGGAAACGACGGTTAGATTTCGTAAAAATCGAAGAAATCATCGAGATTTGCGAGCTGTTCCGCTTGTTTCGACGCTGAAACTGGCTTGTATTACATTCTGCACGTTAAATGGAGTAAAACGAGCTCTTAAACGTCGAAATATCTCAAACGGGAAGGAAACGACGGTTAGTTTTCGTCAAAATCGACGAAATCATCGAGATTTGCGAGCTGTTCCGCTTGTTTCGACGGTTAAACGGTTGTGCATTGCATTCTGCACGTAAAAAGGAGTGAAATGAGCGTTTAAACGTCGAAATATCTCAAACGGGAAGGAAATGACGGTCAGTTTTCATCAAAATCGACGAAATCATCGAGATTTGCGAGCTGTTCCGCTTGTTTCGACGGTTAAACGGTTGTGCATTGCATTCTGCACGTATAAAGGAGTAAAAAGAGCGCTTAAACGTCGAAATATCTCAAACATAAGGAAATGACGGTCAGTTTTCATCAAAATCGACGAAATCATCGAGATTTGCGAGCTGTTCCGCTTGTTTCGACGGTTAAACGGTTGTGCATTGCATTTCTGCACGTAAAAAGGAGTAAAAAGAGCGCTTAAACTTCGAAATATCTCAAACGGGAAGGAAATGACGGTCAGTTTTCATCAAAATCGACGTAATCATCGAGATTTGCGAGCTGTCCCGCTCGTTTCGAGGATGAAACTGGCGTGTATTACATTCTGCACGTTAAGTGGAGTAAAACGAGCTCTAAAACGTCGAAATATCTCAAACGGGAAGGAAACGATGGTTAGATTTCGTCAAAATCGACGAAATCATCGAGATTTGCGAGCTGTCCCGCTCGTTTCGAGGATGAAACTGGCGTGTATTACATTCTGCACGTTAAGTGGAGTTAAAACGAGCTCTAAAACGTCGAAATATCTCAAACGGGAAGGAAACGAGGTTAGATTCGTCAAAATCGACGAAATCATCGAGATTTGCGAGCTGTTCCGCTTGTTTCGACGCTGAAACTGGCTTGTATTACATTCTGCACGTTAAATGGAGTAAAACGAGCTCTTAAACGTCGAAATATCTCAAACGGGAAGGAAAGGACGATTAGTTTTCGTCAAAATCGACGAAATCATCGAGATTTGCTAGCTGTCCCGCTCGTTTCGAGGATGAAACTGGCGTGTATTACATTCTGCACGTTAAGTGGAGTAAAACGAGCTCTAAAACGTCGAAATATCTCAAACGGGAAGGAAACGATGGTTAGATTTCGTCAAAATCGACGAAATCATCGAGATTTGCGAGCTGTTCCGCTTGTTTCGACGCTGAAACTGGCTTGTATTACATTCTGCACGTTAAATGGAGTAAAACGAGCTCTTAAACGTCGAAATATCTCAAACGGGAAGGAAAGGACGATTAGTTTTCGTCAAAATCGACGAAATCATCGAGATTTGCGAGCTGTCCCGCTCGTTTCGAGGATGAAACTGGCGTGTATTACATGCTGCACGTTAAGTGGAGTAAAACGAGCACTAAAACGTCGAAATATCTCAAACGGGAAGGAAACGACGGTTAGAATTCGTCAAAATCGAAGAAATCATCGAGATTTGCGAGCTGTTCCGCTTGTTTCGACGCTGAAACTGGCTTGTATTACATTCTGCACGTTAAATGGAGTAAAACGAGCTCTTAAACGTCGAAATATCTCAAACGGGAAGGAAACGACGGTTAGTTTTCGTCAAAATCGACGAAATCATCGAGATTTGCGAGCTGTTCCGCTTGTATCGACGGTTAAACGGTTGTGCATTGCATTCTGCACGTAAAAAGGAGTGAAATGAGCGTTTAAACGTCGAAATATCTCAAACGGGAAGGAAATGACGGTCAGTTCTCATCAAAATCGACGAAATCATCGAGATTTGCGAGCTGTTCCGATTGTTTCGACGGTTAAACTGTTGTGCATTGCATTCTGCACGTAAAAAGGAGTGAAATGAGCGTTTAAACGTCGAAATATCTCAAACGGGAAGGAAATGACGGTCAGTTTTCATCAAAATCGACGTAATCATCGAGATTTGCGAGCTGTTCCGCTTGTTTCGACGGTTAAACGGTTGTGCATTGCATTCTGCACGTAAAAAGGAGTAAAAAGAGCGCTTAAACTTCGAAATATCTCAAACGGGAAGGAAATGACAGTCAGTTTTCATCAAAATCGAAGTAATCATCGAGATTTGCGAGCTGTTCCGCTTGTTTCGACGGTTAAACGGTTGTGCATTGCATTCTGCACGTAAAAAGGAGTGAAATGAGCGTTTAAACGTCGAAATATCTCAAACGGGAAGGAAATGACGGTCAGTTTTCATCAAAATCGACGAAATCATCGAGATTTGCGAGCTGTTCCGCTTGTTTCGACGGCTAAACGGTTGTTTATTACATTCAGCACGTAAAAAGGAGTAAAAAGAGCGCTTAAACGTCGAAATATCTCAAACGGGAAGGATCTGACGGTCAGTTTTCATCAAAATCGACGAAATCATCGTGATTTGCGAGCTGTTCCGCTTGTTTCGACGGTGAAACGGTTGTTTGTTACATTCTGCACGTAAAAAGCAGTAAAAAGAGCGCTTAAACGTCGAAATATCTCAATCGGGAAGGAAACGACGATTAGTTTTCGTCAAAATCGACGAAATCATCGAGATTTTCGGGCTGTCCCGCTTGTTTCGACGGTTAAACGGTTGTTTATTACATTCTGCACGTAAAAAGGAGTAAAAAGAGCGCTTAAACGTAGAAATATCTCAAACGGGAAGGAAACGACGATTAGTTTTCGTCAAAATCGACGAAATCATCGAGATTTGCGAGCTGTCCCGCTTGTTTCGACGCTGAAACTGGCTTGTATTACATTCTGCAAATTAAATGGAGTAAAACGAGCTCTTAAACGTCGAAATATCTCAAACGGGAAGGAAACGACGAATAGTTTTCGTCAAAATCGACGAAATCATCGAGATTTGCGAGCTGTCCCGCTCGTTTCGAGGATGAAACTGGCGTGTATTACATTCTGCACGTTAAGTGGAGTAAAACGAGCTCTAAAACGTCGAAATATCTCAAACGGGAAGGAAACGATAGTTAGATTTCGTCAAAATCGACGAAATCATCGAGATTTGCGAGCTGTTCCGCTTGTTTCGACGCTGAAACTGGCTTGTATTACATTCTGCACGTTAAATGGAGTAAAACGAGCTCTTAAACGTCGAAATATCTCAAACGGGAAGGAAACGACGATTAGTTTTCGTCAAAATCGACGAAATCATCGAGATTTGCGAGCTGTCCCGCTCGTTTCGAGGATGAAACTGGCGTGTATTACATTCTGCACGTTAAGTGGAGTAAAACGAGCACTAAAACGTCGAAATATCTCAAACGGGAAGGAAACGACGATTAGTTTTCGTCAAAATCGACGAAATCATAGAGATTTGCGAGCTGTACCGCTTGTTTCGAGGATAAAACTGGCGTGTATTACATTCTGCACGTTAAATGGAGTAAAACGAGCTCTTAAACGTCGAAGTATCTCAAGCGGGAAGGAAACGACGGTTAGTTTTCGTCAAAATCGACGAAATCATCGAGATTTGCGAGCTGTCCCGCTCGTTTCGAGGATGAAACTGGCGTGTATTACATTCTGCACGTTATGTGGAGTAAAACGAGCTCTAAAACGTCGAAATATCTCAAACGGGAAGGAAACGATGGTTAGATTTCGTCAAAATCGACGAAATCATCGAGATTTGCGAGCTGTTCCGCTTGTTTCGACGCTGAAACTGGCTTGTATTACATTCTGCACGTTAAATGGAGTAAAACGAGCTCTTAAACGTCGAAATATCTCAAACGGGAAGGAAAGGACGATTAGTTTTCGTCAAAATCGACGAAATCATCGAGATTTGCTAGCTGTCCCGCTCGTTTCGAGGATGAAACTGGCGTGTATTACATTCTGCACGTTAAGTGGAGTAAAACGAGCACTAAAACGTCGAAATATCTCAAACGGGAAGGAAACGACGATTAGTTTTCGTCAAAATCGACGAAATCATAGAGATTTGCGAGCTGTACCGCTTGTTTCGAGGATAAAACTGGCGTGTATTACATTCTGCACGTTAAATGGAGTAAAACGAGCTCTTAAACGTCGAAGTATCTCAAGCGGGAAGGAAACGACGGTTAGTTTTCGTCAAAATCGACGAAATCATCGAGATTTGCGAGCTGTCCCGCTCGTTTCGAGGATGAAACTGGCGTGTATTACATTCTGC
Source organism: Bombus flavifrons (assembly GCF_040668555.2). NCBI lineage: Eukaryota > Metazoa > Arthropoda > Insecta > Hymenoptera > Apidae > Bombus > Bombus flavifrons. The sequence continues at coordinate 6,404 of NW_027184807.1, read as the reverse complement.
ACGTTATGTGGAGTAAAACGAGCTCTAAAACGTCGAAATATCTCAAACGGGAAGGAAACGATGGTTAGATTTCGTCAAAATCGACGAAATCATCGAGATTTGCGAGCTGTTCCGCTTGTTTCGACGCTGAAACTGGCTTGTATTACATTCTGCACGTTAAATGGAGTAAAACGAGCTCTTAAACGTCGAAATATCTCAAACGGGAAGGAAAGGACGATTAGTTTTCATCAAAATCGACGAAATCATCGAGATTTGCGAGCTGTTCCGCTTGTTTCGACGGTTAAACGGTTGTGCATTGCATTCTGCACGTATAAAGGAGTAAAAAGAGCGCTTAAACGTCGAAATATCTCAAACATAAGGAAATGACGGTCAGTTTTCATCAAAATCGACGAAATCATCGAGATTTGCGAGCTGTTCCGCTTGTTTCGACGGTTAAACGGTTGTGCATTGCATTCTGCACGTAAAAAAGGAGTAAAAAGAGCGCTTAAACTTCGAAATATCTCAAACGGGAAGGAATGACGGTCAGTTTTCATCAAAATCGACGTAATCATCGAGATTTGCGAGCTGTCCCGCTCGTTTCGAGGATGAAACTGGCGTGTATTACATTCTGCACGTTAAGTGGAGTAAAACGAGCTCTAAAACGTCGAAATATCTCAAACGGGAAGGAAACGATGGTTAGATTTCGTCAAAATCGACGAAATCATCGAGATTTGCGAGCTGTCCCGCTCGTTTCGAGGATGAAACTGGCGTGTATTACATTCTGCACGTTAAGTGGAGTAAAACGAGCTCTAAAACGTCGAAATATCTCAACGGAAGGAAACGATGGTTAGATTTCGTCAAAAATCGACGAAATCATCGAGATTTGCGAGCTGTTCCGCTTGTTTCGACGCTGAAACTGGCTTGTATTACATTCTGCACGTTAAATGGAGTAAAACGAGCTCTTAAACGTCGAAATATCTCAAACGGGAAGGAAAGGACGATTAGTTTTCGTCAAAATCGACGAAATCATCGAGATTTGCTAGCTGTCCCGCTCGTTTCGAGGATGAAACTGGCGTGTATTACATTCTGCACGTTAAGTGGAGTAAAACGAGCTCTAAAACGTCGAAATATCTCAAACGGGAAGGAAACGATGGTTAGATTTCGTCAGAAATCGACGAAATCATCGAGATTTGCGAGCTGTTCCGCTTGTTTCGACGCTGAAACTGGCTTGTATTACATTCTGCACGTTAAATGGAGTAAAACGAGCTCTTAAACGTCGAAATATCTCAAACGGGAAGGAAAGGACGATTAGTTTTCGTCAAAAATCGACGAAATCATCGAGATTTGCGAGCTGTCCCGCTCGTTTCGAGGATGAAACTGGCGTGTATTACATGCTGCACGTTAAGTGGAGTAAAACGAGCACTAAAACGTCGAAATATCTCAAACGGGAAGGAAACGACGGTTAGAATTCGTCAAAATCGAAGAAATCATCGAGATTTGCGAGCTGTTCCGCTTGTTTCGACGCTGAAAACTGGCTTGTATTACATTCTGCACGTTAAATGGAGTAAAACGAGCTCTTAAACGTCGAAATATCTCAAACGGGAAGGAAACGACGGTTAGTTTTCGTCAAAATCGACGAAATCATCGAGATTTGCGAGCTGTTCCGCTTGTATCGACGGTTAAACGGTTGTGCATTGCATTCTGCACGTAAAAAGGAGTGAAATGAGCGTTTAAACGTCGAAATATCTCAAACGGGAAGGAAAATGACGGTCAGTTCTCATCAAAATCGACGAAATCATCGAGATTTGCGAGCTGTTCCGATTGTTTCGACGGTTAAACTGTTGTGCATTGCATTCTGCACGTAAAAAGGAGTGAAATGAGCGTTTAAACGTCGAAATATCTCAAACGGGAAGGAAATGACGGTCAGTTTTCATCAAAATCGACGTAATCATCGAGATTTGCGAGCTGTTCCGCTTGTTTCGACGGTTAAACGGTTGTGCATTGCATTCTGCACGTAAAAAGGAGTAAAAAGAGCGCTTAAACTTCGAAATATCTCAAACGGGAAGGAAATGACAGTCAGTTTTCATCAAAATCGAAGTAATCATCGAGATTTGCGAGCTGTTCCGCTTGTTTCGACGGTTAAACGGTTGTGCATTGCATTCTGCACGTAAAAAGGAGTGAAATGAGCGTTTAAACGTCGAAATATCTCAAACGGGAAGGAAATGACGGTCAGTTTTCATCAAAATCGACGAAATCATCGAGATTTGCGAGCTGTTCCGCTTGTTTCGACGGCTAAACGGTTGTTTATTACATTCAGCACGTAAAAAGGAGTAAAAAGAGCGCTTAAACGTCGAAATATCTCAAACGGGAAGGATCTGACGGTCAGTTTTCATCAAAATCGACGAAATCATCGTGATTTGCGAGCTGTTCCGCTTGTTTCGACGGTGAAACGGTTGTTTGTTACATTCTGCACGTAAAAAGCAGTAAAAAGAGCGCTTAAACGTCGAAATATCTCAATCGGGAAGGAAACGACGATTAGTTTTCGTCAAAATCGACGAAATCATCGAGATTTTCGGGCTGTCCCGCTTGTTTCGACGGTTAAACGGTTGTTTATTACATTCTGCACGTAAAAAGGAGTAAAAAGAGCGCTTAAACGTAGAAATATCTCAAACGGGAAGGAAACGACGATTAGTTTTCGTCAAAATCGACGAAATCATCGAGATTTGCGAGCTGTCCCGCTTGTTTCGACGCTGAAACTGGCTTGTATTACATTCTGCAAATTAAATGGAGTAAAACGAGCTCTTAAACGTCGAAATATCTCAAACGGGAAGGAAACGACGAATAGTTTTCGTCAAAATCGACGAAATCATCGAGATTTGCGAGCTGTCCCGCTCGTTTCGAGGATGAAACTGGCGTGTATTACATTCTGCACGTTAAGTGGAGTAAAACGAGCTCTAAAACGTCGAAATATCTCAAACGGGAAGGAAACGATAGTTAGATTTCGTCAAAATCGACGAAATCATCGAGATTTGCGAGCTGTTCCGCTTGTTTCGACGCTGAAACTGGCTTGTATTACATTCTGCACGTTAAATGGAGTAAAACGAGCTCTTAAACGTCGAAATATCTCAAACGGGAAGGAAACGACGATTAGTTTTCGTCAAAATCGACGAAATCATCGAGATTTGCGAGCTGTCCCGCTCGTTTCGAGGATGAAACTGGCGTGTATTACATTCTGCACGTTAAGTGGAGTAAAACGAGCACTAAAACGTCGAAATATCTCAAACGGGAAGGAAACGACGATTAGTTTTCGTCAAAATCGACGAAATCATAGAGATTTGCGAGCTGTACCGCTTGTTTCGAGGATAAAACTGGCGTGTATTACATTCTGCACGTTAAATGGAGTAAAACGAGCTCTTAAACGTCGAAGTATCTCAAGCGGGAAGGAAACGACGGTTAGTTTTCGTCAAAATCGACGAAATCATCGAGATTTGCGAGCTGTCCCGCTCGTTTCGAGGATGAAACTGGCGTGTATTACATTCTGCACGTTATGTGGAGTAAAACGAGCTCTAAAACGTCGAAATATCTCAAACGGGAAGGAAACGATGGTTAGATTTCGTCAAAATCGACGAAATCATCGAGATTTGCGAGCTGTTCCGCTTGTTTCGACGCTGAAACTGGCTTGTATTACATTCTGCACGTTAAATGGAGTAAAACGAGCTCTTAAACGTCGAAATATCTCAAACGGGAAGGGAAAGGACGATTAGTTTTCGTCAAAATCGACGAAATCATCGAGATTTGCGAGCTGTCCCGCTCGTTTCGAGGATGAAACTGGCGTGTATTACATGCTGCACGTTAAGTGGAGTAAAACGAGCACTAAAACGTCGAAATATCTCAAACGGGAAGGAAACGACGGTTAGAATTCGTCAAAATCGAAGAAATCATCGAGATTTGCGAGCTGTTCCGCTTGTTTCGACGCTGAAACTGGCTTGTATTACATTCTGCACGTTAAATGGAGTAAAACGAGCTCTTAAACGTCGAAATATCTCAAACGGGAAGGAAACGACGGTTAGTTTTCGTCAAAATCGACGAAATCATCGAGATTTGCGAGCTGTTCCGCTTGTATCGACGGTTAAACGGTTGTGCATTGCATTCTGCACGTAAAAAGGAGTGAAATGAGAATTTAAACGTCGAAATATCTCAAACGGGAAGGAAATGACGGTCAGTTCTCATCAAAATCGACGAAATCATCGAGATTTGCGAGCTGTTCCGATTGTTTCGACGGTTAAACGGGTTGTGCATTGCATTCTGCACGTAAAAAGGAGTGAAATGAGCGTTTAAACGTCGAAATATCTCAACGGGAAGGAAATGACGGTCAGTTTTCATCAAAATCGACGTAATCATCGAGATTTGCGAGCTGTTCCGCTTGTTTCGACGGTTAAACGGTTGTGCATTGCATTCTGCACGTAAAAAGGAGTAAAAAGAGCGCTTAAACGTAGAAAATATCTCAAACGGGAAGGAAACGACGATTAGTTTTCGTCAAAATCGACGAAATCATCGAGATTTGCGAGCTGTCCCGCTTGTTTTCGACGCTGAAACTGGCATGTATTACATTCTGCACGTTAAATGGAGTAAAACGAGCTCTTAAACGTCGAAATATCTCAAACGGGAAGGAAAACGACGAATAGTTTTCGTCAAAATCGACGAAATCATCGAGATTTGCGAGCTGTCCCGCTCGTTTCGAGGATGAAACTGGCGTGTATTACATTCTGCACGTTAAGTGGAGTAAAACGAGCTCTAAAAACGTCGAAATATCTCAAACGGGAAGGAAACGATAGTTAGATTTCGTCAAAATCGACGAAATCATCGAGATTTGCGAGCTGTTCCCGCTTGTTTCGGACGCTGAAACTGGCTTGTATTACATTCTGCACGTTAAATGGAGTAAAACGAGCTCTTAAACGTCGAAATATCTCAAACGGGAAGGAAACGACGATTAGTTTTCGTCAAAATCGACGAAATCATCGAGATTTGCGAGCTGTCCCGCTCGTTTCGAGGATGAAACTGGCGTGTATTACATTCTGCACGTTAAGTGGAGTAAAACGAGCACTAAAACGTCGAATATCTCAAACGGGAAGGAAACGACGATTAGTTTTCGTCAAAATCGACGAAATCATCGAGATTTGCGAGCTGTTCCGCTTGTTTCGACGGTTAAAACGGTTGTGCATTGCATTCTGCACGTAAAAAGGAGTGAAATGAGCGTTTAAACGTCGAAATATCTCAAACGGGAAGGAAATATGCACTAACGGTCAGTTTTCATCAAAATCGACGAAATCATCGAGATTTGCGAGCTGTTCCGCTTGTTTCGACGCTGAAACTGGCTTGTATTACATTCTGCACGTTAAATGGAGTAAAACGAGCACTTAAACGTCGAAGTATCTCAAACGGGAAGGAAAGAACGATTAGTTTTCGTCAAATTCGACGAAATCATCGAGATTTGCGAGCTGTCCCGCTCGTTTCGAGGATGAAACTGGCGTGTATTACATGCTGCACGTTAAGTGGAGTAAAACGAGCACTAAAACGTCGAAATATCTCAAACGGGAAGGAAACGACGGTTAGAATTCGTCAAAATCGAAGAAATCATCGAGATTTGCGAGCTGTTCCGCTTGTTTCGACGCTGAAACTGGCTTGTATTACATTCTGCACGTTAAATGGAGTAAAACGAGCTCTTAAACGTCGAAATATCTCAAACGGGAAGGAAATGACGGTCAGTTTTCATCAAAATCGACGAAATCATCGAGATTTGCGAGCTGTTCCGCTTGTTTCGACGGCTAAACGGTTGTTTGTTACATTCAGCACGTAAAAAAGGAGTAAAAAAGAGCGCTTAAACGTCGAAATATCTCAAACGGGAAGGATCTGTCGGTCAGTTTTCATCAAAATCGACGATATCATCGTGATTTGCGAGCTGCTCCGCTTGTTTCGACGGTGAAACGGTTGCTTGTTACATTCTGCACGTAAAAAGGAGTAAAAAGAGCGCTTAAACGTAGAAATATCTCAAACGGGAAGGAAACGACGATTAGTTTTCGTCAAAATCGACGAAATCATCGAGATTTGCGAGCTGTCCCCGCTAGTTTGGACGCTGAAACTGGCTTGTATTACATTCTGCACGTTAAATGGAGTAAAACGAGCTCTTAAACGTCGAAATATCTCAAACGGGAAGGAAACGACGAATAGTTTCGTCAAAATCGACGAAATCATCGAGATTTGCGAGCTGTCCCGCTCGTTTCGAGGATGAAACTGGCGTGTATTACATTCTGCAACGTTAAGTGGAGTAAAACGAGCTCTAAAACGTCGAAATATCTCAAACGGGAAGGAAACGATTGTTAGATTTCGTCAAAATCGACGAAATCATCGAGATTTGCGAGCTGTTC